>NC_048576.1:83931080-84038580 GCF_013265735.2 Oncorhynchus mykiss | reverse complement strand
TTGTGACACTAGAGCCTGAGGAGGTTGCTAGGCATGTTGTTCTGTCATGTGGATCATCACGATTCTCTCCTCTCATGTCAAAACACTGTTGAATCATCATATCACATTCGCCAGGAATGATGTCATGTGGATAAAGTAGCTCCTGCATATGCCAACTCCATTACCAGCTAGTGAGATAGATACGGCCCTGTCGTTGCTATTGGCTGTGTCTGAAATGGCACCCTATTCACTATGTAGTGCACTACTTTTGACCTGGGCCGTTGCCATTGTCTGTGTGTCTCAAATGGCATCATTTTGCATCATCATGTAGTGCAGTACTCTTGATCAGGGTCCACCATTGTCTGCATCTTAAATGGCACCCTGTTCCCTGTATGTAGTGTATGTAGTGCACAACTTTTGACCAGGGCTCTATGTAGGGAATAGGCTGCCGTTTGAGACACAGACATTGTCTCCTGGCCAGATCTTCTCTTCTGTAGTGTGTGTGAAGCAGCAGTGTCCCTGGCGCACAGCTCTAAGCTCCTGACTGACTCCCTGCAGGCTAACTCCACTGACTGGAGATCAGGCCATATCAGTATGTGTGAGAGGTACAGCGGGATCTGAGCACCGGATCCTATTTCAGCTGATCCAGCACACTGAGAGGTGGCTGCTGCCAACGACTCTCTCTTTCACAAAGTTTGTGTAGTTTGTGTGTGTGTGTGTGGGGGGGGGGGGGGGGGGGGGGGGCAGTGTGTGAGAGGAAACCCAGAAAAAACGAGAGAGAGAGAGAGAGAGAGAGAGAGAGAGAGAGAGAGTGTGAGTGAGCATCTGTTTGCCCTGCTCACTCAGATGTGTTAGTGTGGGCGTGCATTAACATCTATGTGGGCCGTGAGGGGGATGAATATGTAAAACTGTTCGAACAAAGGCTGATAGCTCCGGAACTGCAAAACAAAAGACAATACCTTTCTTTGACTCTGGTGCAAACTAAGCACACTTTTTTGTTACTGTTTGGTCTGGCTTGAGCAGTTGGCAGACTCGACTCTAAACCCCAGTGAGGGGCTTCTCTGGAAACCACAATGAAACGGGCGCTGAAGGCAAAGTTGCTTACGTTCATTCCACTCTCTATTCTCTTTCCCTTGTGTAGGAGCTCTCACCTCAGTCTTTTCACTTCAGTGAGAAAATGGGAAAAGAGGGTGAGCGCTTAGCCAAGACCCCCAATACACTACAATGCAGTGTCAGGTCTCCTGAATACCATACCTCTCACATTTGACAAGTCAGTCAAGTGTCATGGAAGATCAGCATAAAAAATGTGAAGGTTATTTCCGATTGAGCCGACATAGTATGCTCAATGTCTATCAAGATAAAAGGCGGATACTTCTGCGATATGGATTGAATCTAGCCCCTAGTCTTTTTTCTCGCTGGTAACAAGGACAACTCAATGCATCCACGTTTTCTTGGAAAGTGAAGAGTGTTTGTTGAAATTGAAATGATAATTCATCAGTGTATGAGCATGCTCCATCTGAGCTCCTGTCTGAGCAGTGCAGTCTGTTCCATAGAGCTCCACCTAGTGGTGGAATACCAGAGGGCAGAAGCCCAAACCCTGGGTTGCATACATTGGTGCACACCATAGCAAAATGTAGCAAAAAAGTTTTTGAATATGAATATGAATATGAAAATGGACAAGTTAAGGAATATGACCGTGGTTTACTTCCATAGGTTAGCATGGACGCATGTTGGCCACATCATAAACACACAAAGAGACTGCAGAGGAAGTTCAGTGGAACTCAGTGTGATGCTGCTATACTCACACTACAACCACCTCGTACAGGGATTTCAATGTGCAAGCCAGCGTGCAAATGAGTTTGTACACATGCATGTATTTTTGTGAATATGAGTGTGTGTCAAAGTGTGTATCTTTCGTTTCCGCTATGGGGGTGAGGAAGGTTGTTGGCAGTAAAGGGATTAGAAAAGTGAGATTTTGAACTTCTTCATGTTAACAGTCAGTTTGATCAATGTCTGCAGCAGCTCCAGCTAGCTGGAGGGCAATGTAAACCACTGATAGATGAATTCCTGTGTGTGAGCCATGGATGGATGTGTAGGTGTGTAGTGATGCAGTGAGGGAGCATGTGTGTGTGTGTGTGTGTGTGTGTGTGTGTGTGTGTGTGTGTGTGTGTGTGTGTGTGTGTGTGTGTGCGTGTGTGTGTGTGTGTGTGTGTGTACTGTATGTGTGCCTGCATGAATATGTGTGTGTGCATGTGTGTTTTTGTGTGAGTGTGTGTGCATACTGCATGTGTGTGTGTCCCTCCTAGCGTCCGAGTTTTCACTGCAGTGGCTGCATACAGCTAGTGTGTGGGCTGTGCAGCTATTCACTGGTCAAATCACACATCCAAAGCCCTCTAATTAGTATCTTCTTACTTACGGGCTTACAGCAGAAAACTAACGAAGACACGTCAGGTGCCCATCAGCCAGTCCCTGGTCAAAAGTAGTGCACCGTACAGGGAATAGGGGGTCATTTGGGACTCCACAGCTGTGTGCAGTAAGGCTTTTAAAGCGCCATGAATCGGATTAAAGAGACTCTTTTTATGCTCCACTGCTGATGTTCAGATAAGTGTTCTAGTGGACTGATCAAAAAAACACTAAAAGCTATTTTTCATTACGCCTCATTGTAACTGGATTATTGTTCATTCTGATTTGGAGGACATCATGGAGGACATCATGGAGGACATCATGGAGGACATCATGGAGGACATCACGGAGGACATCATGGAGGACATCATGGGAGGACATCATGGAGGACATCATGGAGGACATCACGGAGGACATCACGGAGGACATCATGGAGGACATCACGGGAGGACATCATGGAGGACATCACGGAGGACATCACGGAGGACATCATGGAGGACATCATGGAGGGCATCATGGAGGACATCATGGAGGACATCATGGAGGACATCATGGAGGATGCAGCTAGAGACTGTCTCTGCCTTGATGTTCCTCTGGCTCCACAGCTGGAGACTGTCTCTGCCTTGATGTTCCTCTGCCTCCACAGCTAGAGACTGTCTCTGCCTTGCGGTTCCTCTGCCTCCACAGCTAGAGACTGTCTCCGCCTTGCGGTTCCTCTGCCTACCCAGCTAGAGACTGTCTCTGCCTTGCGGTTCCTCTGCCTCCACAGCTAGAGACTGTCTCTGCCTTGCGGTTCCTCTGCCTCCACAGCTAGAGACTGTCTCTGCCTTGATGTTTCTTTGCCTCCCCAGCCAGAGACGGTCTCTGCCTTGCGGTTCCTCTGCCTCAACAGCTAGAGACTGTCTCTGCCTTGATGTTCCTCTGCCTCCACAGCTAGAGACTGTCTCTGCTTTGCGGTTCCTCTGCCTCCACAGCCAGAGACTGTCTCTGCCTTGATGTTCCTCTGCCTCCACAGCCAGAGACTCTCTGCCTTGATGTTCCTCTGCCCCCACAGCTAGAGACTGTCTCTGCTTTGCGGTTCCTCTGCCTCCACAGCTAGAGACTGTCTCTGCCTTGATGTTCCTCTGCCTCCACAGCCAGAGACTCTCTGCCTTGATGTTCCTCTGCCTCCACAGCCAGAGACTATCTGCCTTGATGTTCCTCTGCCTCCACAGCTAGAGACTGTCTCTGCCTTGATGTTCCTCTGCCTCCACAGCTAGAGACTGTCTCTGCCTTGATGTTTCTTTGCCTCCCAAAGCAGAGACTGTCTCTGCCTTGCGGTTCCTCTGCCTCCACAGCTAGAGACTGTCTCTGCCTTGATGTTCCTTTGCCTCCATAGCTAGAGACTGTCTCTGCCTTGATGTTCCTCTGCCTCCACAGCTAGAGACTGTCTCTGCCTTGATGTTCCTCTGCCTCCACAGCCAGAGACTGTCTCTGCCTTGATGTTCCTCTGCCTCCACAGCTAGAGACTGTCTCTGCCTTGATGTTCCTCTGCCTCCACAGCTAGAGACTGTCTCTGCCTTGATGTTCCTCTGCCTCCACAGCCAGAGACTGTCTCTGCCTTGATGTTCCTCTGCCTCCACAGCTAGAGACTGTATCTGCCTTGATGTTTCTTTGCCTCCCCAGCCAGAGACTGTCTCTGCCTTGCGATTCCTCTGCCTCCACAGCTAGAGAGTGTCTCTGCCTTGGTGTTCCTCTGCCTCCATAGCTAGAGACTGTCTCTGCTTTGCGGTTCCTCTGCCTCCACAGCTAGAGACTGTCTCTGCCTTGATGTTCCTCTGCCTCCACAGCCAGAGACTCTCTGCCTCGATGTTCCTCTGCCTCCACAGCCAGAGACTATCTGCCTTGATGTTCCTCTGCCTCCACAGCTAGAGAATGTCTCTGCCTTGATGTTCCTCTGCCTCCACAGCTAGAGACTGTCTCTGCCTTGATGTTCCTCTGCCTCCACAGCTAGAGACTGTCTCTGCCTTGATGTTTCTTTGCCTCCCCAGCCAGAGACTGTCTCTGCCTTGCGGTTCCTCTGCCTCCACAGCTAGAGACTGTCTCTGCCTTGATGTTTCTTTGCCTCCCCAGCCAGAGACTGTCTCTGCCTTGCGGTTCCTCTGCCTCCACAGCTAGAGACTGTCTATGCCTTGATGTTCCTTTGCCTCCATAGCTAGAGACTGTCTCTGCCTTGATGTTCCTCTGCCTCCACAGCTAGAGACTGTCTCTGCCTTGATGTTCCTCTGCCTCCACAGCCAGAGACTGTCTCTGCCTTGATGTTCCTCTGCCTCCACAGCTAGAGACTGTCTCTGCCTTGATGTTCCTCTGCCTCCACAGCTAGAGACTGTCTCTGCCTTGATGTTCCTCTGCCTCCACAGCTAGAGACTGTCTCTGCCTTGATGTTTCTTTGCCTACCCAGCCAGAGACTGTCTCTGCCTTGATGTTCCTCTGCCTCCACAGCTAGAGACTGTCTCTGCCTTGATGTTCCTCTGCCTCCACAGCCAGAGACTGTCTCTGCCTTGATGTTCCTCTGCCTCCACAGCCAGAGACTGTCTCTGCCTTGATGTTCCTCTGCCTCCACAGCCAGAGACTCTCTGCCTTGATGTTCCTCTGCCTCCACAGCCAGAGACTCTCTGCCTTGATGTTCCTCTGCCTCCACAGCTAGAGACTGTCTCTGCCTTGATGTTCCTCTGCCTCCACATCTAGAGACTGTATCTGCCTTGATGTTCCTCTGCCTCCACAGCTAGAGACTGTCTGTGCCTTGATGTTTCTTTGCCTCCCCAGCCAGAGACTGTCTCTGCCTTGCGATTCCTCTGCCTCCACAGCTAGAGAGTGTCTCTGCCTTGGTGTTCCTCTGCCTCCATAGCTAGAGACTGTCTCTGCTTTGCGGTTCCTCTGCCTCCACAGCTAGAGACTGTCTCTGCCTTGATGTTCCTCTGCCTCCACAGCCAGAGACTCTCTGCCTCGATGTTCCTCTGCCTCCCCAGCCAGAGACTGTCTCTGCCTTGCGGTTCCTCTGCCTCCACAGCTAGAGACTGTCTATGCCTTGATGTTCCTTTGCCTCCATAGCTAGAGACTGTCTCTGCCTTGATGTTCCTCTGCCTCCACAGCTAGAGACTGTCTCTGCCTTGATGTTCCTCTGCCTCCACAGCCAGAGACTGTCTCTGCCTTGATGTTCCTCTGCCTCCACAGCTAGAGACTGTCTCTGCCTTGATGTTCCTCTGCCTCCACAGCTAGAGACTGTCTCTGCCTTGATGTTCCTCTGCCTCCACAGCTAGAGACTGTCTCTGCCTTGATGTTTCTTTGCCTACCCAGCCAGAGACTGTCTCTGCCTTGCGGTTCCTCTGCCTCCACAGCTAGAGACTGTCTCTGCCTTGCGGTTCCTCTGCCTCCACAGCCAGAGACTCTCTGCCTTGATGTTCCTCTGCCTCCACAGCCAGAGACTCTCTGCCTTGATGTTCCTCTGCCTCCACAGCTAGAGACTGTCTCTGCCTTGATGTTCCTCTGCTTCCACAGCTAGAGACTGTCTGTGCCTTGATGTTTCTTTGCCTCCCCAGCCAGAGACTGTCTCTGCCTTGCGATTCCTCTGCCTCCACAGCTAGAGACTGTCTCTGCCTTGATGTTCCTCTGCCTCCACAGCTGGAGACTGTCTCTGCCTTGATGTTCCTCTGCCTCCACAGCTAGAGACTGTCTCTGCCTTGATGTTTCTTTGCCTCCCCAGCCAGAGACTGTCTCTGCCTTGCGGTTCCTCTGCCTCCACAGCTAGAGACTGTCTCTGCCTTGATGTTCCTCTGCCTCCACAGCTAGAGACTGTCTCTGCCTTGATGTTCCTCTGCCTCCACAGCTAGAGACTGTCTCTGCCTTGATGTTCCTCTGCCTCCACAGCCAGAGACTGTCTCTGCCTTGATGTTCCTGTGCCTCCACAGCTAGAGACTGTCTCTGCCTTGATGTTCCTCTGCCTCCACAGCTAGAGACTGTCTCTGCCTTGATGTTCCTCTGCCTCCACAGCTAGAGACTGTCTCTGCCTTGATGTTTCTTTGCCTCCACAGCTAGAGACTGTCTCTGCCTTGATGTTCCTCTGCCTCCACAGCCAGAGACTGTCTCTGCCTTGATGTTCCTCTGCCTCCACAGCTAGAGACTGTCTCTGCCTTGATGTTCCTCTGCCTCCACAGCTAGAGACTGTCTCTGCCTTGATGTTCCTCTGCCTCCACAGCTAGAGACTGTCTCTGCCTTGATGTTTCTTTTCCTCCCCAGCCAGAGACTGTCTCTGCCTTGCGGTTCCTCTGCCTCCACAGCTAGAGACTGTATCTGCCTTGATGTTCCTCTGCCTCCACAGCTAGAGACTGTCTCTGCCTTGCGGTTCCTCTGCCTCCACAGCTAGAGACTGTCTCTGCCTTGCGGTTCCTCTGCCTCCACAGCCAGAGACTCTCTGCCTTGATGTTCCTCTGCCTCCACAGCCAGAGACTCTCTGCCTTGATGTTCCTCTGCCTCCACAGCTAGAGACTGTCTCTGCCTTGATGTTCCTCTGCCTCCACATCTAGAGACTGTATCTGCCTTGATGTTCCTCTGCCTCCACAGCTAGAGACTGTCTGTGCCTTGATGTTTCTTTGCCTCCCCAGCCAGAGACTGTCTCTGCCTTGCGATTCCTCTGCCTCCACAGCTAGAGAGTGTCTCTGCCTTGGTGTTCCTCTGCCTCCATAGCTAGAGACTGTCTCTGCCTTGATGTTCCTCTGCCTCCACAGCCAGAGACTGTCTCTGCCTTGATGTTCCTCTGCCTCCACAGCTAGAGACTGTCTCTGCCTTGATGTTCCTCTGCCTCCACAGCTAGAGACTGTCTCTGCTTTGCGGTTCCTCTGCCTCCACAGCCAGAGACTGTCTCTGCCTTGATGTTCCTCTGCCTCCACAGCTAGAGACGGTCTCTGCCTTGATGATTCCTCTGCCTCCACAGCCAGAGACTGTCTCTGCCTTGATGTTCCTCTGCCTCCACAGCTAGAGACTGTCTCTGCCTTGATGTTTCTTTTCCTCCCCAGCCAGAGACTGTCTCTGCCTTGCGGTTCCTCTGCCTCCACAGCTAGAGACTGTATCTGCCTTGATGTTCCTCTGCCTCCACAGCTAGAGACTGTCTCTGCCTTGCGGTTCCTCTGCCTCCACAGCTAGAGACTGTCTCTGCCTTGCGGTTCCTCTGCCTCCACAGCCAGAGACTCTCTGCCTTGATGTTCCTCTGCCTCCACAGCCAGAGACTCTCTGCCTTGATGTTCCTCTGCCTCCACAGCTAGAGACTGTCTCTGCCTTGATGTTCCTCTGCCTCCACATCTAGAGACTGTATCTGCCTTGATGTTCCTCTGCCTCCACAGCTAGAGACTGTCTGTGCCTTGATGTTTCTTTGCCTCCCCAGCCAGAGACTGTCTCTGCCTTGCGATTCCTCTGCCTCCACAGCTAGAGAGTGTCTCTGCCTTGGTGTTCCTCTGCCTCCATAGCTAGAGCTAGAGACTGTCTCTGCCTTGCGGTTCCTCTGCCTCAACAGCCATTGAGACACAAAATAATGATGCTTTGGATAAAAGGCTATGACGACACAGCACTGACAGAAAGTGGCAGCTTGATAAATTGGCGGCGAGAGGGATTTCTGTTTTTTGATTTGAGTGAAATTATTACGAGGGTTTGTTGGTGTGTGTGTGTGTTTACTGAAGTGAAAGGCAGGTAGTACATGAAAGGCTTTCCTCACATCATCTCCATGCAGTGTGTTGGCAGAGTGTCAGGACAGGACAGTGATTGATGAAGTGTTGTCTATCCTAGTGGCCAGTGCTGTTCTGTGGTGATGCAGAGGCTGGAGCGGTGGACTGGAGAATGAGATTACGTTCATATTGGACAAACACTACAGCTATAACCCTGTACAGTATTCACACAGTGAGCATAAAGTTAGCATTCAGTTACCATAACATAAAGGTCATTCTTCAGAGTATTCAAAGCAATATGCTTTAGACAGTACTATGCTAATATGCTAATATAGTGAAGCCCAATGGCAAAATAAAGTACCACATGCTATAAAAGCCTGAACTCTTAATTATTTTGAGGCTCAGAATCACTGGTGCAGGAGCTGTGTGTTAAGGAATTTCAATCAGCAAAAACACTGGCCCTTAATCCATCCCTTTATATGCAGAGTGACCACTGGGAGCCCTATCTCCATTCTCCATCAGTAGGTGACCTTTACCAGGGCCTATACCTGTAAAGCCTTTCCCCTTACAACCACACACCTTCCTGGGGGCTCAGGGGGACCTGTGTGAGGGGAGCCTATGACAGCTCTCCCCTATGGGATCAATAGCTCTGTCTAAAGCTGTTTGCAGACACACCTTTGGAGCCCGAGGTGGCCTTGGATACACAGAGATAAAAAGAGAGAGCACCTGAGGCTAAGTTAGTATCTCTTTACCCCCCTCCTCTCTTTCTCTCTCCTCCATACTCTATCCTCTCCCCTTCTCCCTGTGACTAGGTTCACGTTAGCAGGGAGGGGCAGACTTGTTAATATTTTCATGATCCGAGACAATATTTTCATGACTTAACCTTTTTCAGGTGGAGGGAGACAATGGGGCGAAGCAGCCAATCTGCTGTGTGCTGAGGCAGCACAACGTGCCAGGGAGGAGGGCTCCATGTATATTTACTAAATCTCCTCTTCATCCATCACAAGCCAGTGTGCGTTGGCTCCACCTGTCTGTCAGTGTCCTCTCTCATTCCCTCTCCACTCTCTCTCCTGTTGCCAGTAACAATGCCAAAGTTCATGCACTAGATGTGTGCATGTTTAAAAGGCTACAACTCTCCTCCAGCTGTCCCTGGCATTTCATTGCTGATCCTTCCCCCCTCTCTCTAACCCTCTCTCTCTCTCTCTCTCTCTCTCTCTCTCTCTCTCTCTCGCTATCTCTCTATCTAGCTCCCTGTCTCTCTGTCTCTCACTCGCTCTCCCTCCCCACCTGTGTTGTGTTGTCTCTCTCTCCTCTCTGGTCTCTCCTCTCTGCTCTGCTGTGTGTTTGTGTCTCTCCCAGCAAGCTGCTGAGGGTAATTTGAGCCTGTGTTGGTGGTGGTTCCTTGGGGCTTTGATACCCAGGCAGGGAGGCTGGGAGGACTGCTGTGTTTGGACAGTCTACTGAGAGACAGCCAGGAGAACGTGGTGTTGGTGTTGACGTCACCAAAGCCGCAAGGATCAGTAACACCTTGTTAGAAAACAGTGGAAGTGCAAATGAGTAAAGGAGAGACTAGCTCGGAGAGGAGTGATTGTAGCTTTATCCGCATAGACAGTCGACAGAGTCGACAATGATGTCCCCTCTCTGCTGAGCACCATGTTTGCCTTTGCACTGAAGTCCATTTGCACCTGACATGGAGAGAGAAAAAATAGTTTTTTCTGTTTGAATCCATGTGTGCTGTGGGTATTTCTATGTGTGTGTGTGTGTGTGTGTGTGTGTGTGTGTGTGTGTGTGTGTGTGTGTGTGTGTGTGTGTGTGTGTGTGTGTGTGTGTGTGTTTGTGTGTGTGTGTGCGCATGTGTGGTGTGTGTGTGTGTGTGTGTGTGCACATGTGTGGTGAGTGTGTGTGTGTTTCTATGTCTGTGTGTGCGCATGTGTGGTGTGTGTGTGTGTGTGTGCGCATGTGCGGTGTGTGTGTGTGTGTGTGCGCATGTGTGGTGTGTGTGTGTAATTCTGTTTGTTTGTTTGAGGGCGTTTGTGTGAATCGGTGCAGGAGTGCATGTAAGTGTATTGCTGTGTGTACAGGTGCAGATGGAGAGTGTGTGTTGAGGGACACACAGTTTAGTTGGAGTAAAGTAAACAGTAGGTGTGTGGCTGGTAGAGAGGCAGTTTTAATATGTTTGTCTGTCTCTCCCAGTCGGACTCCCCCTCCCTAACCTTCCCTCCCTCCCTCCCTCCCTCCCTCCCTCCCTCCCTCCCTCCCTCCCTCCCTCCCTCCCTCCCTCCCTCCTCTCCCTCATTCAGCTCAGAGACAGCACTAATGCCATTAACTGTGGGACAGATCTGTTCCATGTCTGCAGGCCTGCCAGTCTGCTGGTCTGCCCTGAGACCACATTACCCCACTAATCCCATCCTCCCGTCCTCCTCTCCTCCTCCTCCTCTTCCACGCCAGAGACAGGAAGAGGCAGCGTGGCGGGGAGAAAAATCTAATAAATAAATGAGAGGATGCAGCAGGAAAATAATATATAAATTAAGTTCTCAGTTCTCGTAAATCATTTTGCGAACTTCCAGTAGACAGGAGGGGCGGTGCTTAGCACAGGAAGAGAGACACAGGGAGTGGAGAGAAATAGAACAGAGGGAGAAAGAGAGATAGAGAGAGAGAGAGAGAGAGAGGAGAGAGAATAGAGGGAGAGAGAGAGAGAACAGAGGGAGAGAGAGAGAACAGAGGGAGAGAGAGAGAGAGGAGAGAGAATAGAGGGAGAAGCGTTTCCGTTCCACCCTCAGCCCGGGCCGGGCTCTCGAGACTTGGCGGCAAGGTGTTTTTAATTGATTTTTGATTAGACAGACATGGGAAGGGAGGAGTGGTTGTGGAGTCCATTAGCATGTGGGGGATGAGAGGACGAGAGAGAGGGAGGAACAGAGAGGTACAGTAGAGAGCAAGAGATACAGAGAGAGAGCTGTATGTAAGACACATATACAGTAGTTTGTGAGGAGAGCGAGTGACTAGAGAAGAATGAGTGCAGTGACATAATATTTGACATGCACCGCTTGGACAGACAGATCAACTCTCTGTTTTATTCAAGCTCTTTCATGGCTTAATTGACTCAATTATTTGTCTTAATTAGTCACAATTACCCTGGAGTTCAAGGTACTCATTGACTGATGAGAAAGGCAGGAACATGTTCTACTCTCTAGATACACTCTTGATACAGACACACACACACTCACACTCACACACACACACTCATACTTACAGTGTGTGCACACATTAAACGCATGCATGCACACATGGACACACACGTCGCCCATTGCATCCACACGCACGCACACACTCACACACACACATTCAAACAAACACAAACACACACACACACACACACACACACACACAGCTGCACAGATGTGCTTGTATACTAATAGAGGAATAGAGACCCACATCAAACAGTCATACACCTGCAGAGGGTTGAATTCATATTTAATTAGGAAAAAACATACTGAGTGATTCCCATAAGTATATATTATGCAGTCTCTCACATTGATGTCCACACAGAAGCATTGGCACAGCCACTCTCAGGGATTGATGTGCTTAGACTCACACATAACGAGTATTCAGGCCAATATAACAAAAAATGAAGCTTAGTTTTATGTCATTGAGACCTGAAATTCCTCAGGTTAGGTTTTGATGGGAGGGAATCAGTGGAACACATCTTGGGAAAGTGTTTCTATCGGTGAAAAATGTGATTTCCACCTGGGGCAAAACTTTGTTCGTGTGAAGCTGATCCCTGTTCTCATAAGTCTTCATGTCTCCAGACACCCAACTCATGATCATCTGGTCAGCGGGACTGGTCCCAACTCACTTAAACACAGAAGCAGTCTTGCCAACGCCGACACATTCACACACTCCCTCACTCCACTCCCACAAACACTCCCTCCCTCCCTCCCTCCAAGGCACAAGAGGAGCATGCTAATTTCCAAAGTGCAGATGGGACCAAGCTTCCTCACAGAAGTGGAAAAGGCCAAAGGATGAGCAGAGGAGCGGAGGACCGCAGTAATGGAGTGATGATGACTGCAGTGGGAAGAGGATATAGGAGTGGTGGTGGGGGTAGCTAACTACTCAAAGACTTGGGGAACTCGCTCTCTCACTAAGAGGCTATAGGAGTGGTGGTGGGGGTAGCTAACTACTCAAAGACTTGGGGAACTCTCTCTCTCACTAAGAGGCTATAGGAGTGGTGGTGGGGGTAGCTAGCTATTTAATGACTTGGGGAACTTTCTCTCTCACTAAGAGGCTATAAGAGTGGTGGTGGGGGTAGCTAGCTACTCAAAGACTTGGGGAACTTGCTCTCTCACTAAGAGGCTATAGGAGTGGTGGTGGGGGTAGCTAGCTACTTAATGACTTGGGGAACTTGCTCTCTCACTAAGAGGATATAGGAGTGGTGGTGGTGGGGGTAGCTAGCTAGGTACTCAGGGACTTAGGGAACTCGCTCTCTCACAACTGTACCTTATGACTAATTGGTAAATTAGTGAAACCTATTTCAAGCCGCCTCGTCTAAAGCTTTGGGGGACACCTCCAGCTCATTACCTGCTCCTAGTCTGGGAAGGAGAGGCTATTGTGAAAAAATAAAGGAAATTATACAATTGGTCAGGTGAGGATGGCAATTAAGCATGTGCTTTACTTCACAAGCCAGAGGAAATAACCCTCATATAAGCATCATTTACCTGCAGCTCTCTAGTGTATGTCTTTGACTCACCACTGATCCAGGCCAAGATGAGTAGAATTTTGAAAGGAGAGAGTGAGAGATGGAGAGAGAGAGGGGCTGTGTGTGTGTGTCTGAGTGTTATGTGTGTGTGCATACCTACAGTCTGTGTGTGTGTCTACACATAGTGGTGTTGTTAGTGTTCATGACTGAGTAAAACACTGTACGTTCCGTTGTGTATTCATATCCCTGTGCTATAGGTGTGTTTAACCAGTGAAACCTGCTCCCTATCACACAGCTTCATGATTTCCCTGCAGTATTCCGCTCTTAAGAACCCTGTAAGCCAACTTATCTCCTCAAATACATACTATGAGGCTATGGAAGAACACACATCTGGGTAAGGACAGTGTTAGTGATAAATGAAGAGGGTGTAGGAGGGTCTACACTATGGAGGTTTATAATACGGTCATGTATTGTGGAGAACATGTTAGTCATGCTTCAGTATGGACTCGATAGGTCCATGTCACCTGACCTTGGTTGTACTCAAAGAGAGTCAAAGTCTGAAAAGGAGTTAGTATGAATATTTCTGCTCTAAGCGATATCTCCCTCTTTCTCTATCTCTCATCTTCTTATCCCTCCATCATTCTCCTAGTCCTCCCTCCATCATTCTCCTAGTCCTCCCTCCATCATTCTCCTAGTCCTCCCTCCATCATTCTCCTAGTCCTCCCTCCATCATTCTCCGAGTCCTCCCTCCATCATTCTCCATCATTCTCCTAGTCCTCCATCCATCATTCTCCTAGTCCTCCCTCCATCATTCTCCTAGTTCTCCCTCCATCATTCTCCTAGTCCTCCCTCTATCGTTCTCCTAGTTCTCCCTCCATCATTCTCATAGTTCTCCCTCCATCATTCTCCTAGTCCTCCCTCCATCATTCTCCTAGTCCTCCATCCATCATTCTCCTAGTCCTCCCTCCATCATTCTCCTAGTTCTCCCTCCATCATTCTCCTAGTCCTCCCTCCATCATTCTCCTAGTCCTCCCTCCATCATTCTCCTAGTCCTCCCTCCATCATTCTCCTAGTCCTCCCTCCATCATTCTCCGAGTCCTCCCTCCATCATTCTCCATCATTCTCCTAGTCCTCCATCCATCATTCTCCTAGTCCTCCCTCCATCATTCTCCTAGTTCTCCCTCCATCATTCTCCTAGTCCTCCCTCTATCGTTCTCCTAGTTCTCCCTCCATCATTCTCATAGTTCTCCCTCCATCATTCTCCTAGTCCTCCCTCCATCATTCTCCTAGTCCTCCATCCATCATTCTCCTAGTCCTCCCTCCATCATTCTCCTAGTTCTCCCTCCATCATTCTCCTAGTCCTCACTCCATAATTCTCCTAGTCCTCCCTCCATTATTCTCATAGTTATCCCTCCATCATTCTCCTAGTTCTCCCTCCATCATTCTCCTAGTCCTTCCGCCATCATTCTCCTAGTCCTCCCTCCATCATTCTCCAAGTCCTTCCGCCATCATTCTCCTAGTCCTTCCGCCATCATTCTCATAGTTCTCCATCCATGATTCTCATAGTTCTCCCTCCATCATTCTCCTAGTCCTTCCACCAATATTCTCCTAGTCCTCCCTCCATCATTCTCCTAGTCCTCCCTCCATCATTCTCCTAGTTCTCCCTCCATCATTCTCCTAGTCCTTCCGCCATCATTCTCCTAGTCCTCCCTCCATCATTCTCCTAGTCCTTCCGCTATCATTCTCCTAGTCCTCCCTCCATCATTCTCCTAGTCCTTCCGCCATCATTCTCCTAGTCCTCCCTCCATCATTCTCCAAGTCCTTCCGCCATCATTCTCCTAGTCCTTCCGCCATCATTCTCATAGTTCTCCATCCATGATTCTCATAGTTCTCCCTCCATCATTCTCCTAGTCCTTCCACCAATATTCTCCTAGTCCTCCCTCCATCATTCTCCTAGTCCTCCCTCCATAATTCTCATAGTTCTCCCTCCATCATTCTCCTAGTCCTTCCGCTATCGTTCTCCTAGTCCCCCCTCCATCATTCTCCTAGTCCTTCCGCCATAATTCTCTTAGTCCTCCCTCCATCATTCTCCAAGTCCTTCCGCTTTCATTCTCCTAGTCCTTCCGCCATCATTCTCATAGTTCTCCCTCCATCATTCTCCTAGTCCTCCCTCCATCATTCTCCTAGTCCTCCCTCCATCATCCTCCTAGTCCTCCCTCCATCATTCTCCTAGTTCTCCCTCCATCATTCTCCTAGTCCTCCCTCTATCGTTCTCCTAGTCCTCCCTCCATCATTCTTCTAGTACTCCATCCATCATTCTCCTAGTCCTCCCTCCATCATTCTCCTAGTCCTCCCGCAATCATTCTCCTAGTTCTCCCTCCATTTTCTCATAGTCCTCCCTCCATCATTCTCCTAGGCCTCCCTCCATCATTCTCCTAGTCCTCCCTCCATCATTCTCCTAGTCCTTCCGCCATCATTCTCCTAGTCCTCCCTCCATCATTCTCCTAGTCCTTCTGCCATCATTCTCCTAGTCCTTCCGCTATCATTCTCATAGTTCTCCCTCCATCATTCTCCTAGTCCTCCCTCCATCATTTTCCTAGTCCTACCTCCATCATCCTCCTAGTCCTCCCTCCATCATTCTCCTAGTCCTCCCTCCATCATTCTCCTAGTCCTCCCCTCTATCGTTTTCCTAGTCCTCCCTCCATCATTCTCCTAGTTCTCCCTCCATCATTCTCCTAGTCCTCCCTCCATCATTCTCCTAGTCCTCCCTCCATCATTCTCCTAGTTCTCCCTCCATAATTCTCATAGTTCTCCCTCCATCATTCTCCTAGTCCTCCCTCCATCATTCTCCTAGTCCTCCCTCCATCATTCTCCTAGTCCTTCCGCCAATATTCTCCTAGTCCTCCCTCCATCATTCTCCTAGTCCTCCATCCATCATTCTCATAGTCCTAAGGGCATCATTCTCCTAGTCCTCCCTACATCATTCTCCTAGTCCTCCCTCCATCATTCTCCTAGTCCTCCATCCATCATTCTCCTAGTCCTCCATCCATCATTCTCCTAGTTCTCCCTCCATCATTCTCCTAGTCCTCCCTCTATCGTTCTGCTAGTTCTCCCTCCATCATTCACCTAGTCCTCCATCCATCATTCTCCTAGTCCTCCCTCCTCCTAGTTCTCCCTTCATCATTCTCCTAGTCCTCCCTCCATCATTCTCCTAGTCCTCTCTCCACCATTCTCATAGTTCTCCCTCCACCATTCTCCTAGTTCTCCCTCCATCATTCTCCTAGTCCTCCCTCCATCATTCTCCTAGTCCTTCTGCCATCATTCTCCTAGTCCTCCCTCCATCATTCTCCTAGTCCTCCCTCCATCATTCTCCTAGTCCTCCCTCCATCATTCTCCTAGTCCTCCCTCCATAATTCTCATAGTTCTCCCTCCATCATTCTCCTATTCCTCCCTCCATCATTCTCCTAGTCCTCCCTCCATAATTCTCCTAGTCCTTCCTCCCTCCATCATTCTCATAGTTATCCCTCCATCATTATCCTAGTTCTTCTTCCATCATTCTCCAAGTCCTTCCGCTTTCATTCTCCTAGTCCTCCCTCCATCATTCTCCTAGTTCTCCCTCCATCATTCTCCTATTCCTCCCTCCATCGTTCTCCTAGTCCTCCCTCTATTGTTCTCCTAGTTCTCCCTCCATCATTCTCCTAGTTCTACCTCCATCATTCTCGTAGTCCTCCCTCTATCGTTCTCCTTGTTCTCCCTCCATCATTCTCATAGTTCTCCCTCCATCATTCTCCTAGTCCTCCTTCCATCATTCTCCTAGTCCTCCATCCATCATTCTCCTAGTCCTCCCTCCATCATTCTCCTAGTTCTCCCTCCATCATTCTCCTAGTCCTCCCTCCATAATTCTCCTAGTCCTTCCCCCCTCCATCATTCTCATAGTTATCCCTCCATCATTATCCTAGTTCTTCTTCCATCATTCTCCAAGTCCTTCCGCTTTCATTCTCCTAGTCCTCCCTCCATCATTCTCCTAGTTCTCCCTCCATCATTCTCCTAGTTCTCCCTCCATAATTCTCATAGTTCTCCCTCCATCATTCTCCTAGTCCTCCCTCCATCATTCTCCTAGTCCTCCCTCCATCATTCTCCTAGTCCTTCCGCCAATATTCTCCTAGTCCTCCCTCCATCATTCTCCTAGTCCTCCATCCATCATTCTCATAGTCCTAAGGGCATCATTCTCCTAGTCCTCCCTACATCATTCTCCTAGTTCTCCCTCCATCATTCTCCTAGTCCTCCCTCCATAATTCTCCTAGTCCTTCCTCCCTCCATCATTCTCATAGTTATCCCTCCATCATTATCCTAGTTCTTCTTCCATCATTCTCCAAGTCCTTCCGCTTTCATTCTCCTAGTCCTCCCTCCATCATTCTCCTAGTTCTCCCTCCATCAATCTCCTAGTCCTCCCTCCATCATTCTCCTAGTCCTCCCTCCATCATTCTCCTAGTCCTCCCTTCATCATTCTCCTAGTCCTTCCTCCATCATTCTCCTAGTCCTCCCTCCATCATTCTCCTAGTCCTCCCTCCATCATTCTCCTTGTCCTCCCTCTATCATCCTCCTTTTCCTCCCTCCATCATTGTCCTAGTCCTCCCTCCAACATTCTCCTAGTCCTCCCTCCATCATAGTTCTCTTCCCTCCCCTCCTCCTATATCTCCTAATTAACACTACTTCATCTTGATATTTTCTTCATGATGACCTCCCTTTACCCTCATCCCCTCTCCTCCTGTCTCTGCCTCTCCTCCTGTCTCTTCCTCTACTCCTGCTATCTTTCTCTCCTCCTGGTCTCTTTCTCTCCTCCTGTCTCCTCCTCTCCTCCTGGTCTCTTTCTCTCCTCCTTTCTCCTCCTCTCCTCCTGTCTCCTCCTCTCCTCCTGGTCTCCTCCTGTCTTCTCCTCTTCTCCATTAGATGACCATCTCCACAAGGAGACCATTGATCTCTCACTAAAAATCTCTCGCTCTCCTTAACCCCCCCTTCCTGCCCCCCTCCCCAACCAATTTGCCAGACAGTAAAACTAATATTGTCTTTAATCAGATGCAATTAGGGCTGTGAGTTAAAATCTCCTCCCAATTAAAACTCATTAAGCCCATAATATAATTAGAAGAGAGCTGGGTAACTGGTGATGCTCATCATGGAGCGAGGCGGAGGGAACATGTGGGTGTTGTTGTGTTGTCACCGCCGGCAACACTACTATCCAATAACAGTGAAGGGATGTGGGTATACAACAGTGGCTCAGACTACAGTTAAATCCAGTTATTATTTTCATTTTATTTTTTTTACCCCTTTTCTCCTTTTTCTCCCCAGTTGGTAGTTATAGTCTTGTCCTATCTCTGCAACTCCTGTACGGACTCGGGAGAGGTGAATATCGAGAGCCATGCATCCTCTGAAACACGACCCTGCCAAGCCACACTGCTTCTTGACACAATGCTCGCTTAACCCAGAAGCCAGCCACACCAATGTGTCGAGGGAAACACCGTACACCTGGCGACCGTGTGCCCGCCACAGGAGTCACTAGAGCATGATGGGCCGGGTTGTCCTTGTTAACCCCCCTGTTAACTCCAGTGAAAGGATAAGTTGTATTTTTTGCAAACTAATCTCTATTTCATAGAAAGGTCCAGGCACCTTTATTGTGATTTCACATATTTTTGATAAAATTACCCCAAACAGTAAATTACTTCCTTATCCTCGTTGTGTAGTATGGGGGCCCCGGAAAAACATGAACAAAAACACCCAAATACGTCCCTTTAGAAACGGTATAGTGATTCAGGTCTTTAGATGTTGTACACATGAAATTGTGTCATAACACTCTGTCCATTCTACAGGTAACTGTCAAAATAAAGGAAACACTTGAGTAAAAATACAAAGTATTTTGAAAGCATGGGGTGCTTCCACACAGGAAGTTCGAGACACTTGTAGAATCTGTGCCAAGGTGCATTGATGCTGTTCTGGCTCATGGTGGCCCAACACCCTATTAAGACACTTTATGTTGGTGTTTCCTTTATTTTAGCAGTTAATTGTAACAGCAGGCTACAAGGAGAATGGAACAGCTGGATAGGGGAAACGGCTCTAGTAACGCAAAAGGGAGTATAACATTATGGATAAAGTTTGGAATTACATATTTTCATGTGTACATCTAAAACCCTCTTAGGCCTCACTCCCCCTATCTGAGATATCTACTGCAGCCCTCATTCTCATCATACAACACCCGTTCTGCCAGTCACATTCTGTTAAAGGTCCCCAAAGCACACACATCCTTGGGTCACTCCTCTTTTCAGTTCGCTGCAGCTAGTGACTGGAACGAGTGTCACGTTCGTTGTATGAGTGAGACCAAGGCGCAGCGTGAATGGAGTTCCACATATTTTTAATGAACTGAAACTCACCAAAACAAAACAACAAACAACTAAACGAAACGTGAAGCTACTGTTGTGCACTCAGGCAACTAAATGTAGACAAGATCCCACGAAACACAAAGGGGAAATGACTGCCTAAATATGATTCCCTATCAGAGACAACGATAAATGCCCCAACCAACACAGAGAAAAAACAGCCTACTATGGTTCAGGGCGTGACAGTACCCCCCCCCCCCCCCCCCCCCCCCCCCCGCCCCAAAGGTGCGGACTCCGACCACAAAACCTGATGCGTGGGACCGGTACAGGTGGTACTGGGCTGATGACACGCACATCAGGGCGAATGCGGGGAAGAGGCACAGGACGTACTGGACTGTGGAGGCCCTCTGGAGGTCTGATGTGTGGGACCGGTACAGGTGGCACCGGGCTGATGACATGCACCTCAGGGCGAGTGCGGGGAAGAGGAACAGGTCAGACCTGACTGGGAAAGCGCACTTGAGGGAGAGTGCGAGGAGTTGGCACAGGACGCACTGGGTTGTAAAGGTACACTGGAGACCTGGTGTGTATAGCCGGCATCAATTGTTCCGGAACTTTAACACACGTTTCAGGACGAGTACGGGGAGCTGACTCAGGTGGTGCCAAACTGACAACACGTTCCTTTATTCCAAATCCGTGCGTCCTCCACCAACTGAACAACTCCCCCATTTCTCTCTCCTCCGAATTCTCCTTCTTCTCCCAGACTGGCTCTGTTTCACTCCTCGGCTCCGTCGAATGCTCCATGTGCCACCCCAAAATTTTCTTGGGGTTTCTGTGGCCTTCCTCCCCGACGTCGTTGCTGTCTTCTCATGCTCCTAGGCGACTCCTGTCTGGCCAGGATTTCCTCCCAAGTCCAGAATACTTCCTCCTCCTGGGCACGCTGCTTGGTCCTTTGTTGGTGGGATCTTCTGTCACGTTCGTTGTATGAGTGAGACCAAGGCGCAGCGTGAATGGAGTTCCACATATTTTTAATGAACTGAAACTCACCAAAACAAAACAACAAACAACTAAACGAAACGTGAAGCTACTGTTGTGCACTCAGGCAACTAAATGTAGACAAGATCCCACGAAACACAAAGGGGAAATGGCTGCCTAAATATGATTCCCTATCAGAGACAACAAAACAGCTGTCTCTGATTGGGAACCATATCAGGCCAACATAGAAATACAAATTCACCTAGATGAGCAACCCAAGTCACCATCACGCCCCAACCAACACAGAGAAAAAACAGCTTACTATGGTCAGGGCGTGACAACGAGCTGCAACAAACACTCAAACTGGACAGTTATATCTCAATCTCTTCATTCAAAGACTCAATCATGGACGCTCTTACTGACAGTTGTAGCTGCTTGATGATGTATTGTTATCTCTACCTTCTTGACCTTTGTGCTGTTGTATGTGCCCAATAATGTTTGTACCATGTTTTTGTGTTGCTACCATGTTGTTGTCATGTTGTGTAGCTACCACGCTGTGATGTCATGTGTTGCCACCTTGTTATGTTGTTGTTTTAGGTCTCTCTTCGTGTAGTGTTGTGTCTCTCTTGTTGTGATGTGTGTTTTTTATCCTATATTTATATTGTATTTATTTTTAATCCCAGGCCCCCGCCCCCACAGGAGGCCTTTTGCCTTTTGATAGGCCGTCATTGTAAATAAGAATTTGTTCTTAACTGACTTGCCTATAAAGGTTAAATAAAAAAATAAAAATCTAAAGACCTGCATCACTATACTGACAGCTTTTCCGTTTCTAAAAGGATGTATTTGGGTGTTTTTGGAGCCTTTGTTCATGTTTTTTCAAGGCCCAAAAAACTACACAACGAGGATGAGGTGATTTACTGTTTGGAGTAAGTTTCCCAAAAACATGAAATCTAAAAAACGGTGTCTGGACCCTTCTATAACATGTCATTTACATCAAAAATAGAGATTTGGTTGTAAAAAAGGCAACTTTAACCCTCTAAACCTCCCCCTTATAACAGTATACCTACAGTATACCTACTATAACCCTGCACTGCATTGCCTGCATTTCTGTGCATTTCTATCAACGACTTTCCTAATAATATACAAAGAACGTATGAAGCCTGTTAGTGCTACTGTTAGGTTGTCCTGTATGTTTGTGACATGTACATACACACCGAAAGAGACGCACCCCGTTGGAAAGAGTAAATATTTTACCAAGAAATATGAAGTTAGTTTAGGGCTTATATTTAATTTATCCTCCTGTAGCCATGTTGATGTAGTTACACTGTTTGCATAACTACTGCTAATGCACACTTTCCTGTGTAAAAACAGCTATGTAGGTTTTGACTGAGGCTCAATCAAGTATGGCTGGAACTACAGGCTTGGTCCTAGCATATGGAGCTATCCATGGTGCTGAAGCTGAGTTAGATGGAAAGATACTTATTCTGAAGGACAGTGTTTAGTCAATAGAGCTCTCCATGGTTCTGAAAGGTTATTCACCATGTTAGGTCCTCAGTGCTGAAGACTCCACTTATTAAAGCCTTGAGCCTGAATGCACCAAGTCAGACACAGACTGAGGTTTACCTTAGAAAACACAATGTAAACAAGTTAATCTTATCATTCAGCATTACAAAGCTGTTAACTTTATTTACCATGCATAACTGAAAGCATATAAGGCTGTATTCTTTCTATTTAAAAATCCTCCTTCCTAAAGTAATTTACATTACAGCATATGTTATCAATAGAGAGGAATGTTATGTGGTGGTGTGATATAATGTGGGTCATGAAACCGTTTCAAACACCACCTTCAGTATATCAATACAGACACCAACTATTTTGATGTGGGCTGTGGAATGTCTGAGTGTCACAGCCAATCAGGGATAATTACCAGAGGCCCTCGAGTTTCTCTCCTGCCTTCTAATTGGTTCTCGCTGTCAATCAACAAGTTGTTTCAGTTCACAATTGAACTGCAGAGAGACGATACAAGTCAGGCCAGTGGGATAATTGAGAGTAATTGAGTGAATTGCAGCTTGGAGAAGTTGGCTTAATCGGCACTCACACAATCTGTAGCATGCAGAAAGGAACCATGTGAACAGAGAGAGGAGTCAGATCTTAATAATAATGAACAAAACACAGCCTTTCATTTCTCCTCTCCACCCCGGAGGAAATGTCTCTTCATCTTATCTGAATGATCGTCCTGTGTGCTGAACGTCTCCATTTCATGTGTATGGGAGAGGCACCTTTGATCTCTACACCCTCAGCTCTGCTCGCTACACCAGCCTTGGGGCTAACGCAATTACATGGCCCAAGTCTTAGGAGCCCCAGGGGAAACAGGGGAGAGATGTGTGTGTGTGTGTGCGTGCGCACGTGCGCAGGGACATCCCTGGGGCAAAACATTTTATGGACCCTCTTCTTGGCGGCATAGAGAAAAATGTTAGTTAAAGCTAATTTCCTGAATTCTACACATTTTGACAGGGGGAGTAGAGAAAATGTTGAGGTTTTATAGCAAGCTTTCTGCAAGTTTACACATTTTGCCATGGGGTAGAGAGAAGTTTCATTCAATTCTACTCATTTTGCCATTTTATTCAGAGCAATTAGCCTGCCTTGCTCAAGGGCACAATGACAGATGTTTTGGCTAGACTTTTTAACCAGTCTAACAATCGTTAGCTGACATGGCTAATTGAGTGACAGTCAGTGAGTGACATAACAATAGAATACACAACCACATTTTAATATTGCACTTTGTGCATTCTACTATTCTAACTCTCAACAGTAAATTGAGACCCCGACTGAGTTCCTAAAAATATTTATATACACTACCGGTCAAGTCCTCAACTGGCAGCTTCATTAAATAGTACCTGCAAAACACCAGTCTCAACGTCAACAGTGAAGAGGTGACTCTGGGATTCTGGCCTTCTAGTCAGAGTTCTTCTGTGCGGTGTCTGTGTTATTTTGCCCATATTAATCTTTTATTTTTACTGGCCTTTTTCTTTTCAGCTCTGCCTAGAAGGCCAGCATCCCAGAGTCGCCTCTTCACTGTTGACGTTGAGACTGGTGTTTTGCGGGAACTATTTACTGAAGCTGCCAGTTGAGGACTTGTGAGGAACCTGTTTCTCAAACTAGACACTCTAATATACTTGTCCTCTTGCTCAGTTGTGCACCATGGCCTCCCACTCCTCCTTCTATTCTGGTTAGAGCCAGTTTGCGCTGTTCTGTAAAGGGAGTACAGTACACAGCGTTGTATGAGATCTTCAGTTTCTTGGCAATTTCTCGCATGGAATAACGTTCATTTCTCAGAACAAGAATAGACTGACGAGTTTCAGAAGAAAAATCTTTGTTTCTGGCAATTGTGAGCCTGTAATTGAACCGACAAATGCTGATGCTCCAGATACTCAACTCGACTAAAGAACGCCAGTTTTATTGCTTCTTTAATCAGAACAGTTTTCAGCTATTCTAACATATTTGCAAAATGGTTTTCTAGTGATCAATTAGCCTTTTAAAATGATAAACTTGGATTAGATAACACAACGTGCCACTGGAACACTGGAGTGATGGTTGCTGATAATGGGCCTCTGTACACTTACAGTGCCTTGCGAAAGTATTCGGCCCCCTTAAGTTAATACTTTGTAGCGCCACCTTTTGCTGCGATTACAGCTGTAAGTCGCTTGGGGTATGTCTCTATCAGTTTTGCACATCGAGAGACTGAAATTTTTTCCCATTCCTCCTTGCAAAACAGCTCGAGCTCAGTGAGGTTGGATGGAGAGCATTTGAACAGCAGTTTTCAGTTCTTTCCACAAATTCTCGATTGGATTCAGGTCTGGACTTTGACTTGGCCATTCTAACACCTGGATATGTTTATTTTTGAACCATTCCATTGTAGATTTTGCTTTATGTTTTGGATCATTGTCTTGTTGGAAGACAAATCTCCGTCCCAGTCTCAGGTATTTTGCAGACTCCATCAGGTTTTCTTCCAGAATGGTCCTGTATTTGGCTCCATCCATCTTCCCATCAATTTTAACCATCTTCCCTGTCCCTGCTGAAGAAAAGCAGGTCCAAACCATGATGCTGCCACCACCATGTTTGACAGTGGGGATGGTGTGTTCAGCTGTGTTGCTTTTATGCCAAACATAACATTTTGCATTGTTGCCAAAAAGTTCAATTTTGGTTTCATCTGACCAGAGCACCTTCTTCCACATGTTTGGTGTGTCTCCCAGGTGGCTTGTGGCAAACTTTAAACAACACTTTTTATGGATATCTTTAAGAAATGGCTTTCTTCTTGCCACTCTTCCATAAAGGCCAGATTTGTGCAATATACGACTGATTGTTGTCCTATGGACAGAGTCTCCCACCTCAGCTGTAGATATCTGCAGTTCATCCAAAGTGATCATGGGCCTCTTGGCTGCATCTCTGATCAGTCTTCTCCTTGTATGAGCTGAAAGTTTAGAGGGACGGCCAGGTCTTGGTAGATTTGCAGTGGTCTGATACTCCTTCCATTTCAATATTATCGCTTGCACAGTGCTCTTTGGGATGTTTAAAGCTTGGGAAATCTTTTTGTATCCAAATTCGGCTTTAAACTTCTTCACAACAGTATCTCGGACCTGCTTGGTGTGTTTCTTGTTCTTCATGATGCTCTCTGCGCTTTTAACGGACCTCTGAGACTATCACAGTGCAGGTGCATTTATACGGAGACTTGATTACACACAGGTGGATTGTATTTATCCTCATTAGTCATTTAGGTCAACATTGGATCATTCAGAGATCCTCACTGAACTTCTGGAGAGAGTTTGCTGCACTGAAAGTAAAGGGGCTGAATAATTTTGCACTGCCAATTTTTCAGTTTTTGAGTTGTTAAAAAAGTTTGAAATATCCAATAAATGTCGTTCCACTTCATGATCGTGTCCCACTTGTTGTTGATTCTTCACAAAAGAATACAGTTTTAAATCTTTATGTTTGAAGCCTGAAATGTGGCAAAAGGTCACAAAGTTCAAGGGGGCCGAATACTTTCGCAAGGCACTGTACGTAGATATTCCATTAAAAAATCTGCCGTTTCCAGCTACAATAGTAATTTACTTAATAATGTCTACACTGTATTTCTGATCAATTTGATGGTATTTTAATGGACAAAAAAAATGTAATTTTCTTTCAAAAACAAGGACATTTCTAAGTGACCCCAAACTTTTGAATGGTAGTGTATATATATAATTTTTGGGTCGAGGCCACCTAGTGGCTGGGGGCCCTAAGCAACCACTTATGTCTTAGTTTGCGTCTGTTCAAACTTGCTTCATTTATTGACTACATGTGTGTGGGGAGCCACCGGTGCTATATGCCATTGAAACTGTGGAATAATAATCCATATCACTAAGTGTATGTGTACGTTTCTGTGTTTGCAACACATGTACATAATGCCTTATGTACCTCTTTCTTACAGTCACATGACTAGTGGCCTCATGCGTTGAATGGTTATTAATATTTGTAATAATTTCTACAACAACAAAACATATGAAAATCCGGTTTTTCTATGTCAAACAGTTTTGTTATATTTCAGTCTTCTGTGATGTGTAAAACGCGTAATTTGGGGATTTAAACTCGAAATATAATATATTTCAGCTCTCTATCTGACATGGTACAGGTGTCCTCTTTTTTAAAGCCCATAACCATGTGTGTGAGGTGTATACTTTTGTTTCATAGTAGATTTGTTTAAGACGACCAAGAAACAGTGTGTGGGCTTGATTTAGGCCACTGCAGTAAAAGGTTATAGCAGTGTAAGTGTTTCCGTTCGTTTACAATACAGAGGCAGCACATGTAAGACAGGGGCAGGAAGACGGACCCTCAATTTGGTTTCTCATCATCTCCCCCTCCTCCCCCCTCTCTCATACTCTCCCCATCCGCAAGAGCTACTTACCTTCCACCACTTTGAAAAAAAGG
The DNA here is from genome assembly GCF_013265735.2 of Oncorhynchus mykiss. Taxonomy (NCBI): domain Eukaryota; kingdom Metazoa; phylum Chordata; class Actinopteri; order Salmoniformes; family Salmonidae; genus Oncorhynchus; species Oncorhynchus mykiss. Next base: position 84,012,508 of record NC_048576.1, on the reverse strand, counting down.
AAAACATTTCACTGTGCAATTTACATTTCCATATGCTGCCAGTGGCGCCAGGGAGAGTGGATAATTGGGCTAAATGCGGTGACGGTGAGAGAGAGATAGAGAGAAGGCCATCTGAAAAAAAGAGCCATTACTGGGGGGTTTGCTTTCCCCCCTCCACCACTCGTCATTTTACCATCCTGCTCTCAACCACTTGTGCAGCTGAAATGTACCTTGGCCTCCCTCGTTCTCTCTCTCTCTCTCTTTCACTCCCTCAGTCTCACTCTCTACTTCCATCCCCCAGCGCACATCTCCCTATACCCGCTCTCTCTCTCTCTATCTCTCCCTCCCTCTCTATATCTCTCCCTCCCTCTCTCTCGCCCTCTCTCTCTCTGTATCTCCCTCTCTTTATCCCTCCCTCTGTCTCTCCCTCCAGCTCTCTCTATCCCTCTCTGTCTCTCCCTCCAGCTCTCTCTATCCCTCTCTGTCTCTCCCTCCAGCTCTCAATTCAATTCAATTCAAGGGGCTTTATTGGCATGGGAAACATGTGTTAACATTGCCAAAGCAAGTGAAGTAGATAATATACAAAAGTGAAATAAACAATAAAAATTAACAGTAAACATTACACATACAGAAATTTCATTTCTATATCCCTCTCTGTCTCTCCCTCCAGCTCTCTCTATCCCTCTGTCACTCCCTCTCTGTCACTCCCTCCAGCTCTCTCTATCCCTATCTATCTCTCCCTCCAGCTCTCTCTATCCCTCTCTGTCACTCCCTCTCTCTATCCCTCTCTGTCACTCCTTCTCTCTATCCCTCTCTGTCACTCCCTCCAGCTCTCTCTACCCCTCTCTGTCACTCCCTATCTCTATCTCTCTCTGTCACTCCCTCTCTCTATCCCTCTCTGTCACTCCCTCCAACTCTCTCTATCCCTCTCTGTCACTCCCTCCAACTCTCTCTATCCCTCTCTGTCACTCCTTCTCTCTATCCCTCTCTGTCACTCCCTCCAGCTCTCTCTATCCCTCTCTGTCACTCCCTATCTCTATCTCTCTCTGTCACTCCCTCTCTCTATCCCTCTCTGTCACTCCCTCCAACTCTCTCTATCCCTCTCTGTCACTCCCTCCAACTCTCTCTATCCCTCTCTGTCACTCCCTCTCTCTATCCCTCTCTGTCACTCATTCTCTCTATCCCTCTCTGTCACTCCATCCAGCTCTCTCTATCTCTCCCTCCAGCTCTCTCTATCCCTCTCTGTCACTCCCTCTCTCTATCCCTCTCTGTCACTCCTTCTCTCTATCCCTCTCTGTCACTCCCTCCAGCTCTCTCTATCCCTCTCTGTCACTCCCTATCTCTATCTCTCTCTGTCACTCCCTCTCTCTATCCCTCTCTGTCACTCCCTCCAACTCTCTCTATCCCTCTCTGTCACTCCCTCCAGCTCTATCCCTCTCTGTCACTCCAGCTCTCTCTATCTCTCTCTGTCACTCCCTCTCTCTATCCCTCTCTGTCACTCCCTCCAACTCTCTCTATCCCTCTCTGTCACTCCCTCCAGCTCTATCCCTCTCTGTCACTCCCTCCAGCTCTCTCTATCTCTCTCTGTCACTCCCTCTCTCTATCCCTCTCTGTCACTCCCTCCAACTCTCTCTATCCCTCTCTGTCACTCCCTCCAGCTCTCTCTATCCCTCTATATCTCTCCCTCCAGCTCTCTCTATCCCTCTCTGTCACTCCCTCTCTCTATCCCTCTCTATCTCTCCCTCCAGCTCTCTCTATCCCTCTCTGTCTCTCCGTGGTGCTGGCCATTTTAATATTTTATTTTTATTGGCCAGTCTGAGATATGGCTTTTTCTTTGCATCTCTGCCTAGAAAACCAGCATCCCGGTTGAGACTGGGAGACTGGTGTTTTGCTATTTAATGAAGCTGTCATTTGAGGACTTCTGAGGCACCTATTTCTCAAACTAGACACTCTAATGTACTTGTCCTGTTGCTCAGTTGTGGGGGCCTCCCACCGTGGCCTGCCACTCCCTCTTCTATTCTGGTTAGAGCCAGTTTGCGCTGTTCTGTGAAGGGAGTAGTACACAGCGTTGTACTAGATCTTCAGTTTCTTGGCAATTTCTCGCATGGAATAGCCTTCATTTCTCAGAACACGAGTTTCAGAAGAAAGTTCTTTGTTTCTGGCCATTTTGAGCATGTAATCGTACCCACACATGCTGACGCTCCAGATACTCAACTAGACTAAAAAAGGCCAGTTTTATTGCTTATCAGTACAACAGTTTTCAGCTGTGCTAACGTAATTGCAAAAGGGTTTTCTAATGATCAATTACAGTGCCTTGCGAAAGTATTCGGCCCCCTTGAACGTTGCGACCTTTTGCCACATTTCAGGCTTCAAACATAAAGATATAAAACTGTATTTTTTTGTGAAGAATCAACAACAAGTGGGACACAATCATGAAGTGGAACGACATTTATTGGATATTTCAAACTTTTTTAACAAATCAAAAACTGAAAAATTGGGCGTGCCCCTTTACTTTCAGTGCAGCAAACTCTCTCCAGAAGTTCAGTGAGGATCTCTGAATGATCCAATGTTGACCTAAATGACTAATGATGATAAATACAATCCACCTGTGTGTAATCCGTATAAATGCACCTGCACTGTGATAGTCTCAGAGGTCCGTTAAAAGCGCAGAGAGCATCATGAAGAACAAGGAACACACCAGGCAGGTCCGAGATACTGTTGTGAAGAAGTTTAAAGCCGGATTTGGATACAAAAATATTTCCCAAGCTTTAAAAATCCCAAGGAGCACTGTGCAAGCGATAATATTGAAATGGAAGGAGTATCAGACCACTGCAAATCTACCAAGACCTGGCCGTCCCTCTAAACTTTCAGCTCATACAAGGAGAAGACTGATCAGAGATGCAGCCAAGAGGCCCATGATCACTCTGGATGAACTGCAGAGATCTACAGCTGAGGTGGGAGACTCTGTCCATAGGACAACAATCAGTCGTATATTGCACAATACCTGGCCTTTATGGAAGAGTGGCAAGAAGAAAGCCATTTCTTAAAGATATCCATAAAAAGTGTCGTTTAAAGTTTGCCACAAGCCATCTGGGAGACACACCAAACATGTGGAAGAAGGTGCTCTGGTCAGATGAAACCAAAATTGAACTTTTTGGCAACAATGCAAAACGTTATGTTTGGCGTAAAAGCAACACAGCTCATCACCCTGGACACACCATCCCCACTGTCAAACATGGTGGTGGCAGCATCATGGTTTGGGCCTGCTTTTCTTCAGCAGGGACAGGGAAGATGGTTAAAATTGATGGGAAGATGGATGGAGCCAAATACAGGACCATTCTGGAAGAAAACCTGATGGAGTCTGCAAAATACCTGAGACTGGGACGGAGATTTGTCTTCCAACAAGACAATGATCCAAAACATAAAGCAAAATCTACAATGGAATGGTTCAAAAATAAACATATCCAGGTGTTAGAACGGCCAAGTCAAAGTCCAGACCTGAATCCAATCGAGAATCTGTGGAAAGAACTGAAAACTGCTGTTCACAAATGCTCTCCATCCAACCTCACTGAGCTCGAGCTGTTTTGCAAGGAGGAATGGGAAAAAATGTCAGTCTCTCGATGTGCAAAACTGATAGAGACATACCCCAAGTGACCTACAGCTGTAATCGCAGCAAAAGGTGGCGCTACAAAGTATTAACTTAAGGGGGCTGAATAATTTTGCACGCCCAATTTTTCAGTTTTTGATTTGTTAAAAAAGTTTGAAATATCCAATAAATGTCGTTCCACTTCATGATTGTGTCCCACTTGTTGTTGATTCTTCACAAAAAAATACAGTTTTATATCTTTATGTTTGAAGCCTGAAATGTGGCAAAAGGTTGCAAAGTTCAAGGGGGCCGAATACTTTCGCAAGGCACAGTAGCTAACACAACGTGTCATTGGCACACAGAAGTGATGGTTGCTGATAATGGGCCTCTGTATGTCTATGTAGATATCCATTAAAAATCAGCCGTTTCCAGCTACAATAGTCATTTTCAACATTAACAATGTCTACACTGTATATCTGATCAATTTTATGTTCTTTTAATGGACAAAAAAATTGATTTTCTTTCAAAAACAAGGATATGTCTAACTGACCCCAAACTTTTGAATGTTAGTGTATATATATAATTTTTGGGTCGAGGCCACCTAGTGGCTGGGGGCCCTAAGCAACCACTTATGTCTGGAGCCGGCATGTGTGTGTTTGTGACTGTGTGTGCTTGCATACAGTATATAATCTCCCTCTCTCTATCTCTCCGTCCCTCTCTGTATCTCCCTCTCACTATCCCTCCCTCTCTCTATCTCTCCCTCCACCTCTCTCTATCTCCCTCTCCCGATTCCTCTCTGTCTCTCCCTCTCCCTCTCTGTCTCTCTCCCTCTCTCTACCCATCTCTGTCTCTCCCTCCCTCTCTCTATTCCTCTCTGTCTCTCCCTCCATCTCTCTATTCCTCTCTCTGTTTCTCCCTCTCTCTGTTCCTCTCTGTCTCTCCCTCTCTCTATCCATCTGTCTCTCTCTCTCCCTCCAACTATGTCTCTCCCACTCTCTCTCCCTCCCTCTCTCTATTCCTCTCTGTCTCTCCCTCCCTCACTCTATTCCTCTCTGTCTCTCCCTGTCTCTCCCTCTCCCTGTCTCTCCCTCTCTCTATGCATCTGTCTCTCTCTCTCCCTCCAACTATGTCTCTCCCCCTCTCTCTCCCTCCCTCTCTCTATTCCTCTCTGTCTCTCCCTCTCTCTCTCTCTGTCTCTTCCTCTCTGTCTCTCCCTCTGTTCCTCTCTGTCTCTCTCTCTCTCTATCCATCTGTCTCTCTCTCTCCCTCCAACTATGTCTCTCTCTCTCTGTCTCGCTCTCTCGCTCTATCCCTCACTCTCTGTTTCTCCTTCCCTCTATCCCTCCCTCTCTCTCTCCCTCTCTTTATCTCTCCCTCACTCTCTGTCTCTCCCTCTCTCTAGCTCTCCCTCACTCTCTGTCTCGCCCTCTCTCTATCCCTCTCTCTCTCTCCCTCTCTTTATCTCTCCCTCACTCTCTGTCTCTCCCTCTCTCTATCTCTCCCTCACTCTCTGTCTCTCCCTCTCTCTATCCCTCCCTCTCTGTTTCTCGCTCTCTCTATGCCTCCCTCTCTGTCTCACCCTCTCTCTACTTCTCTCTATCCCTCTCTGTCTCTCCCTCATCCATATTCATCCAGCATCTCTTCCTCTCCCCATGTCAACCACAGCATGGCGTTAATACACCAATTAGCCCTGAGAAGAGATAATGGACTATTTCATATTGCAATGGAGGGAGGGAGGGGGGGAGGGAGAGAGAGAGAGAGGGAGAGCGAGAGAGAGAGAGAGAGAGAGAGAGAGAGAGAGAGATAGAGAGAGAGAGAGAGAGGGGTCTCTCTGAGAGAGAGAGGGGTCTCTCTGTATGGACGTGGCCTGTGAAAACGCTGTAACGTAGTAGCGTTTGTTGTGAAGATCCAGCCAATGGAAGGTGGGTGCGCGATGAGAAAAGAGCATCAGCGGTCACGGGGGTGTGGGATGAAAGGTGTGGGTGTTACACCAACACTTTGGTGGTTAATGAAACCATAAGCCTGTTTGGCTTTGTCCTGCTGCTCACAGTGGTGGTCCAGCCTTTCACAGCCCATTCAAATGCCACGCACTTGTTCCCTACGAAGAACAAGTAATACAGAACTATTCATAATGCAGTGGTTTTGGGGGGATAAAAATGACAAGGTGACATAAAAAGTTTAAACATTTAACAAGTGTTGCTGTTCATCTAATCCTGAAAAACTTAATAAACAGACAGAAAACAGCATACAAAACAAGAAAATATGTATATGTATGTTGCACTGTAAAAACACTGTAATACCATGCTATTACATAGTAACATAGTAAGACTACTATGGAATGATAAATAGTAGTATAAGCATGGTACTGTAATTGCATTTGAAATGGATTCAAGCTGGTTTTTATTACACAATAAAGCAGAGGTACTCAAAGTCGGGGTCACGACTCCACACAGGGGAAGTGCAGTAGGGTCACGACTCCACACAGGGGAAGTGCAGTAGGGTCACAAGTGCAACATTTTTTACAATTATTTTATGGGACAATATACCAAAAACAAATGCTTTTGAGAAAGATAAATTGAAAAATACAACTTTATTAAGTAAATGTATTTATTTGTTCTCTTAATTTTGATAAGAGTTGTGAAAATGTAGGCTAATGAATTCAAGCTTATTTGTTGATAATAAAATCAAAATGTAGAGATTTTAAGGTTGTTTCATTAGATGTTAAATGTGGGGTGGGATAGACTGCCAGAAATTCTGTCCAAACAAAATGGGGTCCCCAGAAATTCTGGTGAAAAAAAAAGGGTCCCCGCTGAAAAAAAGTTTGAATACCACGGCAATAGAGTGACCATTTGTGTCATTATGCAATGTTCCTTATTTTGTAGTAACAAAAAGCTCACTCCAATGAATTGCTATAATATTAAATTGACACATTACTTTGACAATTGCATTGCTATCTACAGTACCTTATATCAAAGTATGTCATAAAGAAGTGGTTGTAGTGGAGATGCTTGTATTTGTCAGTCGTTAGCTGAGCTAGATATACTGTAGCAAAAAGTGCCCACTACTGTAATAACACAACAATAGTTGCAAAGACATTGACATGGTGTTGTGTGATTTCTTTGAACGACACCGAGCATCAACTGAATAACACGTGTTTGCTGTTTCATGGCTCGCTGCAGTACATTACACTACCATAGGTGACACAGCTTCAATCTCTCCCATGTATATACAGCTGTGTGACTGTCTGTTTCATGGCTCGCTGCAGTACATTACACTACCATAGGTGACACAGCTTCAATCTCTCCCATGTATATACAGCTGTGTGACTGTCTGATTCATGGCTCGCTGCAGTACATTACACTACCATAGGTGACACAGCTTCAATCTCTCCCATGTATATACAGCTGTGTGACTGTCTGATTCATGGCTCGCTGCAGTACATTACACTACCATAGGTGACACAGCTTCAATCTCTCCCATGTATATACAGCTGTGTGACTGTCTGATTCATGGCTCGCTGCAGTACATTACACTACCATAGGTGACACAGCTTCAATCTCTCCCATGTATATACAGCTGTGTGACTGTCTGATTCATGGCTCGCTGCAGTACATTACACTACCATAGGTGACACAGCTTCAATCTCTCCCATGTATATACAGCTGTGTGACTGTCTGATTCATGGCTCGCTGCAGTACATTACACTACCATAGGTGACACAGCTTCAATCTCTCCCATGTATATACAGCTGTGTGACTGTCTGATTCATGGCTCGCTGCAGTACATTACACTACCATAGGTGACACAGCTTCAATCTCTCCCATGTATATACAGCTGTGTGACTGTCTGATTCATGGCTCGCTGCAGTACATTACACTACCATAGGTGACACAGCTTCAATCTCTCCCATGTATATACAGCTGTGTGACTGTCTGATTCATGGCTCGCTGCAGTACATTACACTACCATAGGTGACACAACTTCAATCTCTCCCATGTATATACAGCTGTGTGACTGTCTGATTCATGGCTCGCTGCAGTACATTACACTACCATAGGTGACACAGCTTCAATCTCTCCCATGTATATACAGCTGTGTGACTGTCTGATTCATGGCTCGCTGCAGTACATTACACTACCATAGGTGACACAGCTTCAATCTCTCCCATGTATATACAGCTGTGTGACTGTCTGATTCATGGCTCGCTGCAGTACATTACACTACCATAGGTGACACAACTTCAATCTCTCCCATGTATATACAGCTGTGTGACTGTCTGATTCATGGCTCGCTGCAGTACATTACACTACCATAGGTGACACAGCTTCAATCTCTCCCATGTATATACAGCTGTGTGACTGTCTGATTCATGGATCGCTGCAGTACATTACACTACCATAGGTGACACAGCTTCAATCTCTCCCATGTATATACAGCTGTGTGACTGTCTGATTCATGGCTCGCTGCAGTACATTACACTACCATAGGTGACACAGCTTCAATCTCTCCCATGTATATACAGCTGTGTGACTGTCTAATTCATGGCTCGCTGCAGTACATTACACTACCATAGGTGACACAGCTTCAATCTCTCCCATGTATATACAGCTGTGTGACTGTCTGATTCATGGCTCGCTGCAGTACATTACACTACCATAGGTGACACAGCTTCAATCTCTCCCATGTATATACAGCTGTGTGACTGTCTGATTCATGGCTCGCTGCAGTACATTACACTACCATAGGTGACACAGCTTCAATCTCTCCCATGTATATACAGCTGTGTGACTGTCTGATTCATGGCTCGCTGCAGTACATTACACTACCATAGGTGACACAGCTTCAATCTCTCCCATGTATATACAGTTGTGTGGCTGTCTGCAGAAATCTACTGTGACATTTGATCTTGAAAAAGCTGAGGAGGCTTGCTTTCACATAATGATGCAATGCAAATTACATTGTATAGTCTTTATTGGAGGCAAGAATCAGATGAGCTGGTCCATGAAAGTCAGTCAGAGATGGAGCCTTCAGAGGGCGGTGCAATCAGGAAGAGAACCATAAAAATAGAATGATTAGAATGAAGTTCCCATTTCAAGTCATTGAGGCCATGACGGTGCTGTTCTAGCGATGCTATTTCTATGAACAGTGGCCCTAGCATGGAAGAGGTGGATAGTTATCATCCTGCACACCTACAGACTACAGACCAAAAGCTATTGCAATGCAATTGAATTGGAACTGAAGTTAGACCTGTTTGACCCCTACAAATGCATGGGTTACATAATGGATCAATCCACTGTCTATTTGACAAAAAGCCTTCCTTTAGTTAGTTGTATAATGTCTCAGATATGGGTCAGATTGATTCAGGTCCAAACCCACTGCTGTCAAAGTAATCCGCTTCAATTCCATCAGGTGGTTTGAAATATTCTAGAACTAATGTAATAATGTAATAATGTAATGTTACCCTTTGCAAGGAATTGTTTTCCTTTTCAGCCATGTGTCAATTGAATAAACTATGGAGGATGCTGCTGCAAATGAAATGGATGCAGGGTAGGTCTACTCCCACAAAAAGGTCATATTCAAACACCTTACAGTCTGTTGTTTGTTGTTGTACTGTGTGAGACATCCTGAGCAGTTTCATACTGTGGGTACTATCTAATGAGCGAAGACATTTAGTAAAGCCACATGGAACCAATGTGGACATCTGTCCAGACACTGGTCTCAGAATGGAGGACCTACCAGCTGATATGAACAACAGAGAGCTATGACATGCCACTGTCCAGCACATTGCGCCACCATGAGCAAGTAAGCAAGCGAGCCTATAGGCTACTAATTGTCAGCAGATCACTTTAAATGAAGGCGTACTTTATAGCGGCTTTGTTATGCGATGTAATAGTTTATAGATGATTCAGTATAACATATTTTATAAATCAGTAGTTATAACTCATTGGTTGACATTGTGATTGTAATGTTGATGTTTAACACATAGTTCGCTGATGTGGCTGATTTCTAAACTATGTAAACGAGTCATGCATAGTCTACTACTAGGTCTACTAGCCTTCACAATCTCTTTATAAAGTACAGACCAAGACTGTGTTAGGCCTGTCATTGGTTTCATTTGGAACCCGGACACAAAATAGCCTAATAGTGTATTGGACAGCATGCAATGTGATTCGCGTAATATAACGCGTCTGACTGCAGTTTTATAGGGGGACTTGGGTATAGGCTTATGCTATTATTATACAAAAGACTTGTCGTTCCTGTTACGGTCCTGAGCGCCTTCACTAGGGAGCGGCATCACGCGGTGAAACAATACTCTTTCACCAATGCTGCTTTCCTCGGCGTCCTTCTCAACGAGGCACTCCTGTAAAGGAACATACATAGCTTACCCTGTGTCCTTCTCACCTTTCCTTCGTCTTCTCTCTGCTTCCTCCCATGCCACGACCATAAACTCGAACACGTAGTCTAGGATACGTAGTCTGCAAATAAATGAATAACAAGATGAGAATCACAAGTCTGACATAACGTTTATGTTTCTGCGTGCGCGGTGGCGCCTGTCTATAGGGACCAAATGTCGACTAGGGAATCTAATTATCGCCTCGAGGACTCCACCTGAAATATAGAGTTCTCGGTGGAGATTTCGAGATTTTAATAAACAACAAATGCGCGACGCTGAATGCTACGCGGTGAACAGCCAGATGCGCGCCTCGCCTGCCAGTCTGTCATCACAGGCAACGACGTATGACATTTGCATCACAGGAAAGATGAACTAGCTCAACTTGCTTGCTTTTGTGGGGAAAAAATGCCATTGTGTTTGGTTATTGAAATATGAGCCAAACGCTCTGCAGAACTATTAGTCGTTATTTTGTAGCCGCATGATAGCCTTTCAATTTAACATAAATTATCCAACATCCATCTTTCAATAAATAATCTTATAGCCTACCCGTTGACATCGCTGAGGAAGTTCGCCTCAGCTGTGGGGCACCATCAATCTATGAATATTCGCACACAATCATTTGGAATCTTTAGTTCATTCATACAAAATGTGCGAGAATAGACTACTTGAATGTTATTGGGTGCGTAGAAGTCCTCTGTAGGCTACCAGCGACAGACATTTCGACATAGGCTACTGACAGAGGAGACAGAACGACTGCTATTTTCTACGTGGCATGAGTCGGTAAAGGAACCTTTGATATTTGTGTTTTGGTTCCAGGTTTGATATATCTGCATTGAGAGTCAACAATTGTGGATAGCCTATAATGGAATTTCTTAACCACCGACATTAGAACCGCATCGGTCCTTCAGCACAAGGTATTTAGCCATTGAAGCCTAAAATATTTAGGAAAACATCCAAAGAGATACGTTTTGCAATGGCAAATTGAAAACGGCTTATCTACAACCATTTCAAACGGACTGCGCAGCACACATTTATGTGCTAGGCTAGAGACGTTATTGCTTATTATGGAAAACTGGGACCGCCTTTACGCGCCTAAACGAAATAATGTCTTAAAATGAGGCGAGGTCGCATTACTATTTATTCTGATACGCATATGGGTATAATTCCATGAGCATAAACATGATATGAGGGATACGCCGCCACTGTTTTTGTCATTTTTAACCGGCAGGATTTTTCCCGTTTCATTCGCAGTGGTTGTTTTGAAGATAGCAGGTTATTAATTGTTTATCTTTATGCATCCGCACGAAGAAGGACCAAGAAATGACAAACGACGGATAACCAGAGGAGAAGGAGACCGTGAAAAAAGGGGAAAGGAAGAATGAATGAGATATACTGAGCAACGAAGGAAGGAGATTGGAGGAATCAAGGTAGGACACGAAGCAAGGTTTTTAATGTTATAATCCATGTAGTATTTTGGGTCTACGGGATGCTGCACTGAATGTGACGGTGGAATCTGTCTGTCTGGCATAGAGGTGGAGAGGTGTGTAACGAGCTCTATTTATTGATATTTTATGCTTGGACATATGTGGAGTATGTTTACGATGCGTCAACAGTTGCTTCATGATTAAAACGTGTGGTTATTATTTTGTGTGTACACTCGTGTTTGACTAAGCGGACATTAATAGGTCATTTATATTGGACATAATGTCTGAAGTGCAACGTGCAATGCATTACTAATTAAATTGACCATTGGTAAATTTAATTAATGTTAAGCACACTGAATGTTATTTAGCCTCAATCTCCCTGAAATTGAAAACGGTGGACTAGTCTATACAATTAGTCTATACTACATTGTACAACGTTCTGTTGATATCTATGATTATGCGCAAAATCACTTCCACGACAGCTATTTGGCTTGAATTTGACTGCCGGTGTCCGACACTGGTAATGGAAGAGGACTTGGGCCATTCACGGGCTTGACGTGTACGCAGATGACATGGGAAGAAAAGCGAGCCAGCTTCCTTAATACATTTAATGTATGAGTGAGCGATGAACTGTCGTGGTAAGCTTGCCTGGACGAATTGCCTGGCTTGCAGCGCCCTATACGAGCCCAACCACCCATGAAGAAAAAACGAGCTTATGTGAAAGAAAAATGCGATGAAGAGACAGAGGCAGCATAAGCGGTGTGATGTACTACCTCCCTCCATCTATTTCCCCATTTCCAGCAGCAGCACAGTAGCAGGCCGTCTCACGGAGAGACACCTTTTATCATTTAAGGGCTCATTGCGTGTTATACAAGAAAATCCGCATTAGAGCGCAGGAGAGCTCAAAAGTGAACTGCTCGCCCGTCCCCAATGTGTGGGACTAAAGCATTAATCCCCGACCTCGTTAAACCGTAGCCCAGCCTATACACCACACACTTCATATTCCATATTAACATATTCGCTACTGAATAGGCCTATACTTTCACAGATCTTTTTAGGGTAAGGGCACAGAGGAAATGGAAGCCTGCAACTAACATAATACAAACAACATAATTGAAACAGCCTCTCAGTTTTTCTAGCCTACATCAGCACATGCCAAAGTTAGTTTTGGAGGGATACATTTTCTGGATCTTAATGTCCACTCCACACATTTGCAGAGAAGTAGCAGGTATTGTACCATTCTTTCAAAAGGCCCATAACAGGTTCACTGGAATTCAAATCCCTTTACATATTAAAGCGGTTATTTTGTGCGTTCAAGAAGCCTCTGGCATCCTTCTAGAAATGGTTGAAAGCCAAACATTCTCTCAGCTTGAAGACAAGACAGAAGGATTTATGCGTCTCTGTCTACGTGTCACATCACCATCAGAAAAATTATTATTGGATTTCAGTGGGATGATTAATAGTCAGGCATTAGCATGGTATTAATGATACCCCCATGTTGTAATATGCCGGTAATCAGAAGTGGATTTATATCACTGAAATCATTTCGATAGCGTTTTGGCGGTTGGCGTAATAGAAGCCATACGTAATACGTGAAGAGTCAAATATTCACATGTACTGAAGAAATCATTTGCATCCAAACCTACATGAAAATAAAGCCATGTTTATATTCAATCCATTTTTCATACAAATAACACTAGTGGCTCCTACAGTCCTCTCCATATTTCCCTAGCAACATCCACCCTGTTCAGCATATGAATTGGTTCATCCCCCAAAGCTACTCATAAGGCTGACTAAATGGATATGTTAATACAAACTAAGTCAAGAGATACACCGCTGATACAAATTCCTCCACAAACAACCCAGGACACAACACAGTGCCCTGTGGAACACCTGCTGCATCGGATAGTCCATTGAACTGCTATTCATCATTTACGAAAATGGTACATACAGTGCCTTCAGAAACTATTCATACCCCTTGACTTATTCCACATTTTGTTGTGTTACAGACTGAATCCACACATAATACCCCATAATGACAAAGTGAAAACATGGTTTTAGACATTTTTGTAAATGCATTGAAAATGAAATACAGAAATATCTAATTTACAAAAGTATACACACCCCTAAATCAATACTTTGTAAAAGCACCTTTAGTAGTGATTACAGCTGTGAGTGTTTCTGCGTACGTTTCTATGAGCTTTGCACACCTGGATTGTACAATATTTGTACATCATTCTTTAAAAAATTCTTCAAGCTCTATCAAGTTGTTTGTTGATAGCCATGGCTAGGCAGCCATTTTCTAGTTGTGTCACTGCTCGACTGAGGGACCTTACAGATAATTGTATGTGTGGGGTACAGAGATAATAAACAGTTATTGCACACAGAGTGAGTCCATGCAACGTATTATGTAACTTGTTTAGCACATTTTTACTCCTGAACTTATTTAGTCTTGCCATAACAAAGGGGTTGACTAGTTATTGACTCAAGAGTTTTTAGCTTTTCATTTGTAAACATTTCTAAAAACATAATTCTACTTTGACATTATTGGGTATTGTGTGTAGGCCAGTGACCCAACATTTTAATTGAATCCATTTTAAATTCAGGCTGTTACACTACAACATGTACTATTCCATAAAAGAAGCAAAAACGTCAATTTGAGTCTGTAGCCTGAATTCATGATCAGCCAGCCTGCTCCGGTCCATTCCATTGCATTAGGTTGAGGTGTTCACTGATGGATACAGACAGACTGCGTAGCACCATGCATTTTTCATAGTGTGTTGTGCAGTGCTGCTGTACAACTGCCTCTCATGTGATGTGCATAGGCACTGGCTAGTAATCTTTATACCTTTTTAGATAACGTCACACATGTCTATGCAAGCATGGGGTTTTTTTCTCCCTCGTCTGACCTACAATCTGGCTATCTATCATGTGCTGTATTTTACATTTCTCATTTTTTTCTGTCTCTCTCTACTTTCTCGGTCTCTCTTTGTCTCTCTCTGTCTCTCTCTCTGTCTCTTTCTCTCTCTGCTTTCTCTCTCTCACACACGCTCTCCCTCCCTCTCCCTCTCTCTCTACTCTCTCATCCTCCTCTCCCACTGGTCAGAGTGTTTACCTGCTGTTGGCAGCTTGTGCTGGCTGGTTATTTACCAGCCGTGTAGAATGATAAGGTTTCTTCTGACAGGGAAAGCCATTATGATTCTAATGACAGTTATTGTGGCGGATCGGAGGCAGAGTTGATTGGCAACTTTGTATGTGTTTCAGCTCCCTAAAAACACGGAGAGACAAGGACGCTTTAAAACAGCTGTCGCCGAAAGTAATTATTGTAATTGATTGTGCCCTATCATGTTTTTTTTCTTCAAAATTGCATCTGTAATTAGTTTTTCTTATTTTTGTATTTGACAAGATTACACTTTGCAGGGTGGAGGTGTTAATGCATGTTTCTGAGTGATTGGACAGAAGAAGGGGCGAAAGAGAGAGAGAGTTGGTGAGCGAAGGAGAGAGAGAGAGGCACACAATGGGCAACAAGCAGAAATTGTCTGGGTTGTTGTGCGGAGGCACAAAGGCGACGGGAACAGGGCGTCCCAGTCAAGGCTGTTCAGGGCTGGAGCTCAGTCAGGGTCTTTGTGTTGTGAAGTGTTGCTGGGTGAATGTGTCTCTGAATGTAGCAGCCTGTAACTGCAGCATCCCAGTGCCACTGCCTTTACGAGTCACACAGGCCCTCCTACATCTGGAACAGGTGCGAGGGCTGGGCGGGGGGGATTAAACCTCACCCCATCATCCCTCTATCCTGCACATCCTTGAGCCACCCTCATTTATAACATGACCAGAGAGCATCAGTCAGGAGGACTGTTTTTCATACATGGAGTGGGCTGTAGAATTAGCCTGATGGGTCCATGTAGCAACACAGTGGATTGTTTGCCCTCCGTATTTGGGTTGTGTCTATCGACTGTGAAGGGGCTTGGTTTACAGCTGTGAAAAGACTCAAAGAGGCCCAATCAATGGACCACTCAGCCACCCAAGCAACTCATTTGGATCTGCCCACGTTTACAGTAGTGTGTGTGTGTGTGTGTGTGTGTGTGTGTGGGGGGGGGGGGGGGGGGGGGGGGATTGGCTCCAAATTGTCGTGGCACTCTGGTAAGTCACACCAGTCCTAACAACCACCCTGCAACCTGCTGCCCACAATGGCAGACTGATTGCCCTTTTCAACATGCTTGATTATTCCATTCATACTGGGAAAGAAAAGTAAAAATGTAGCCAGACTAGGGTCTCAACAATTGCCGTTGTATATCCAGCAGCATAGCACTCCCCGCCTCGGCCCTTAGTGTTCAGCACAGCATCAGTCTATTCCAACCTCCCTCTCCATTATTTCACTGTTCAAATATATTTAGATTCGTAAGATGCGGTTCTTGAAAAAGAGTTGGAGGTCCATAGTGGCCATTTTGAAACACAATGAAAGTACAGTACTTAAGAATAATGATACTGTATATGAAAATATCTTAGTCCTGCTGGTTGCAATAAATGTTATTATAGTATGATGAAAGCTGTTATGGAAGGTGTTTTCTATTCAAGGAACTGCCAGAGCTATAGGTGCTCTTTACTTAAAGCTGCAATCAGCAGTTGAAACAATAACAAAGCAAATTCCCTGTCCCTGGTAAAAAGCTGAGGGATGGGGTTGGAGAAATGTTACCACTCCCAAATTCATAGATAGAGCTATGGATTCAAGGACTGACCGTCCATCATAACACATGTAGTTTTAACCATGTTTTGAGCTTATATAGTGTCACGTTCTGACCTTTATTTCCTTTGTTTTGTCATTATTTAGTATGGTCAGGGCGTGAGTTGGGGTGGGCAGTCTATGTTTGTTTTTCTATGATTTGGGTATTTCTATGTTTCGGCCTAGTATGGTTCTCAATCAGAGGCAGGTGTCCTTAGTTGTCTCTGATTGTGAATCATACTTAGGTAGCCTGGGTTTCACTGTTGGTTTGTGGGTGTTTGTTTCCGTGTCAGTGTTTGTCGCCACACGGTACTGTTTCGGTTTCGTTTCTTCACGTTTCTTTTGTTATTTCTGTATTCAGTGTTCAGTGCTTTCTTTGATTAAAGTTATGGACACTTACCACGCTGCATCTCGGTCCGATCCTTACTCCTCTTCAGATAAAGAGGAGATCTGCCGTTACATATAGTGGTTGTTTATATTTAATTTGTTTACAAACAGAGTAAAACAAGCATATATTTTGGGGGATTCTGATGGGGTACAACAGTTGAACTAAGCTTATGAGGAATTTATAAATGATATTCTTCAATAATCCCCAAAATGTATGTATCAACTGCAGATTGCTCCTTTAAAGTAAAAAAGTACGACTCTTATATACTGAACAACAATATAAACGCAACATGCAACATTTTCAAAGATTTTACTGAGTTACAGTTCATAGAAGGAAATAAATAAATGAGGTCCTAATCAATGGATTTCACATGACTGGGGAGGGGTGCCGCCATAAGAGGGCCTTGGAGGGCATAGGCCCACCCACTTGGCAGCCAAGCTCACCCAATGGGGAGCCAGGCCCAGCCAATCAGAATTAGTTTTTCCCCACGAAAGGGCTTTATTACAGACAGAAATACTCCTCAGAACTATCTCTTTTAGAATAATGAAGAGGATTCAGAGCACATTTTTTCCACTTGTTTCCATTCCCCCATGTCTCTCCATGTATTTCCTCCTAAGACAGTGAGAGGGAAGAGACATTCCCAGAGAGGGTGAAAGACAGAGAGGTGAACCATTAGCACCATCCAAGTTAAGCTTTCCTACTCGTTAGGCTAAATGGGCTCCTTGCTGAACCTGTCTGTCTGAAAAAGTAGATCCCGGCCAGATGAAAGGAAACAGGGATCAATTGACCTAATAGCTTGTACAATCATCTCCTATGCTTTTCTGATAGATTGACGGAGGGTGTTGGCTGGAGTAGAAGCAGTGATGGTCATGAAGCTGCTGGGATGGGTTGGTCGAAACAGAGCTTTGGCGTGTGAGACGTCTTGAGTCACACACCGTGTGTGTTATCAGTGACAGTCCAGTACCAGCTTCCTCCAACTCTTCTTCCTCAGTATACCTTTTCACACTTGGTGACTCAAGACTTGTTTCATTGCTCTCTCTCTCTCTCTCTCTCTCTCTCTCTCTCTCTCTCTCTCTCTCTCGGCATCAATACTGACACTTTTGTCCTCATTACCTTATCAGCCTGCACTCTCTGCCACAGAGAGACACCTCCTCCCCCCAATAGACCACTCTTTACAAGACCCACTGGCTCCTCCCTTGCTCCTCACTGGCTCCTCCCTGGCTGCTCACTGGCTCCTCACTGGCTCCTCCCTGGCTGCTCACTGGCTCCTCACTGGCTCCTCCCTTGCTCCTCACTGGCTCCTCACTGGCTCCTCACTGGCTCCTCCCTGGCTGCTCACTGCTCCTCACTGCTCCTTGCTTCCACTGACCCTCTCAGAGCAGAGGAATTAGTGCAGAAGTTATTCATTGTCTTCTTAGTACAATCAGCAGCTCCCATGAGGCGTCAGGCTAGATAAAGAGAAATGCAACAACAGGGGGGCGAGCCTGCATGGCGCCGGAGTGTGTGTGTGTGTTTGTGTGTGTGTTTGTGTGTGTGAGTGGTTACCTGTTCTGTAAGGGCAGCAGCAGTGCTCACCTGAGACATGAGTCAGTCCATAGAGGACTGTGCAGCTCTGCCGTGTGTGAGGGGAGCTGTTATTTTTGTCCGCAACACTCCCTCTGGAGAAGATGTGTTTGAAGAGTGTGTACATGTGTGTGTGTGTGTCAGCTAGGGTTTGAGCTGTGAGAGAGGAGACACCACAAGGACACACAACGGCAGCTGTTTGTTTGCCTGTGTCTGTAGAAAAGGGAGTTGGAAGGAACAGGGGAGAGGTAGAGGAAGGAGAAAGGGAGAGGTAGAGGAACAGAGGGAGGAGGAGAGAGGGAGCTCATGAAGAAAGGGGTGACAGGCTAATGTAGATTCATAAATAAAAGCAGCCAAAACACCTAAAGCATAAAACATAGGCAGATGGTAGATGAGAGAAAGGAGAGAGAGAGAGAGAGGTGGAGAAAGAGAGACAGAGAGGAGAGAGAGAGAAAGAGAGAGAGGGGAGATAGAGAGAGAGGGGGTAGAGAGAGAGACAGAGAGGAGAGAGAGAGGGGGGAGATAGAGAGAGAGAGGGTAGATAGAGAGAGACAGAGCCAGAGAGCGCATCCAGAGTAGATTCATTAAGAATTATAATTACAGTGGGACTACGCATCTCTCACCTGAGATTAGCCCTGTGGCCTGCTCCCTCTCTCCTCTCCTCCTCTACCCTCTCCTCCTCTCCCTCTCTTCTCTCGATTCTCTCTTCTCTTCGATTTCAAGTTTTCATAACAATCAGAAATCTGTATTTTTGGATGCCGATTTTGCCAATTTAAAAAAGAAAATGTTTTTACAACTTTATTTAACTAGGCAAGTCAGTTAAATAAACATTCTTATTTTCAATGACGGCCTAGGAACGGTGGGTTAACTGCATTGTTCAGGGGGAGAACGACAGATTTTTACCTTGTCAGCTCAGGGATTCAATCTTGCAACCTTAAGGTTAACTAGTCCAATGCTCTAACCACCTGCCTCACGAGGAGCCTGCCTGTTACGCGAATGCAGTAAGAAGCCAAGGTAAGTTGCTAGCTAGCATTAAACTTATCTTATTAAAAACAATCAATCAATCATAATCACTAGTTATAACTACACATTGATGATATTACTAGTTTATCTAGCGTGTCCTGCGTTGCATATAATCGATGCGGTGCGCATTCGCGAAAAAAGACTGTCGTTGCTCCAACGTGTACCTAACCATAAACATCAATGCCTTTCTTAAAATCAATACACAAGTATATATTTTTAAACTTGCATATTTAGCTAAAAGAAAGGTTAGCAGGCAATATTAACCAGGTGAAATTGTGTCACTTCTCTTGCGTTCATTGCACGCAGAGTCAGGGTATATGCAACAGTTTGGGCCGCCTGGCTCATTGCAAACTAATTTGCCAGATTTTCCGTAATTATGACAAGGTTGTGCAATGTAACAGCAATATTTAGACTTAGGGATGCCATCCGTTAGATAAAATACGGAACGGTTTCGTATTTCACTGAAATAATACGAAATAAAATGTTTTTGTTTTTGTTTTCGAAATTATAGTTTCCGGATTTGACCATATTAATGACCTAAGGCTCGTATTTCTGTGTGTTATTATGTTATAATTAAGTCTATGATTTGTTAGAGCAGTCTGACTGAGCAATGGTAGGCACCAGCAGGCTCGTAAGCATTCATTCAAACGGCACTTTTGTGCGTTTTGCCAGCAGCTCTTCGCAATGCTTCAAGCATTGCGCTGTTAATGACTTCAAGCCTATCAACTCCCGAGATTAGGCTGGTGTAACCGATGTGAAATGGCTAGCTAGTTTGCGGAGTGCGCGCTAATAGCGTTTCAAACGTCACTCGCTCTGAGACTTGGAGTAGTTGTTCCCCTTGCTTTGCAAGGGCCGCGGATTTTGTGGAGTGATGGGTAACGCTGCTTCGAGGGTGGCTGTTGTCGATGTGTTCCTGGTTCGAGCCCAGGTAGCGGGGCGTAGAGGGATGGAAGCTATACTGTTACACTGGCAATACTAAAGTGCCTATACGAACATCCAATAGTCAAAGGTTAATGAAATACAAATGGTATAGAGAGAAATAGTCCTACAATTCCTATAATAACTACAACCTAAAACTTCTTACCTGGGAATATTGAAGACTCATGTTAAAAGGAACCACCAGCTTTCATAAGTTCTCATGTTCTGAGCAAGGAACTTAAATGTTAGCTTTCTTACATGGCACATATTGCACTTTTACTTTCTTCTCAAACACTTTGTTTTTGCATTATTTAAACCAAATTGAACATGTTTCATTTATTTGAAGCTAAATAGATTTTATTGATGTATTATATTAAGTTAAAATAAGTGTTCATTCAGTATTGTTGTATTGTCATTATTACAAATACATAAAAAAAATCAGCAGATTAATTGGTATCGTCTTTTTTGGTCCTCCAATAATCGGTATCAGTATCGGCGTTGAAAAATCTTAATCGGTCTACCTCGAATTCCAATACCTACTATTTTTCCATATAATTATAATGGTGCTCATTACCACAAACAATGACTGTGGAGCACTTCACTGCCATTGTCCATACAATATGACCAGAACTCAAGGCTTAATATTTTCAGGTGAGTATGTGTTGAATATAGTTTCAACATAACACATATAAGACATGTTATGTAACCATAGTTTAACACAGACAGTAGTTTGGGGCCTAGTTTAATAACCACACAATCCAATCTTTATGAACTTTACCAGTTCTACTCAGCTCATCCCACTGCATACACAAACAAACCGCACGTCATAGATCATCAGACCACAAATCAACTACACTGACCACAACCTAACCTACCATGACCTCACAGCAACATGGTATTCCCGTGACCACACGTCATGTTCTGACCTCACTGACCACAGCTGTTCAAAACGGCTCCTAAACACTGGCCTTACATCCAATACAACCAATTACTATGCCCTGTCTCTTCCTTGACTATTTTATTGTTTGTTGTTGCTGATGCTCAGAGTGCATGGTGGACGTTACAATGCCTCTGGAATAGGGCATTTCAGACTTTTCCTCTTACAGTTGGCTCATTGCTTTGCTTGTGACTTGATTTATTTGAAAGATTGGTTTTATTGATCTGGTGAATTAATGTGGTGGCCGTATAATCAGTGTGTTATGGAACTATGCAGAATTTGACATCTCTGTGAACTCAAATGAATTGAGTGTACACTATTGATCTGGTTATCCACTGAATTTACACAGCTATTTGTCTAAGGCCTGATTAATTCAGTCTGTGTGTGTGTGTGTGTGTGTGTGTGTGTGTGTGTGTGTGTGTGTGTGTGTGTGTGTGTGTGTGTGTGTGTGTGTGTGTGTGTGTTTTGCCAGTGGTAATTGCATCTGTTATGGATGGCTGGTTTTTACCCCTTTATTGGAGTCAAAGCAATGAGAGCATGAGAGAGAACTGATATAATACAACCACTCCCCAATATAGTACACCACACATACACACACACATAAATACACACACACATTTACACACACACATACACATATACACACACATACACACACACAGGTATTGCGGAATGATGAGTCAAATTGTATTGCGTACCGACAGGTACAGTATGTCAGAGTAGTGTTTGTTCCAACTAGAACAGGGAACCCTGAGTAAAGCTGTCTTACTAATGAACTGAGTTCTACTGAGGATAGAGAAGGATTCCTCCTGACAGCTGTCTACCCTGATGCAGTGCCAGTCAAACAATAACATTTGTTTGGAGATGTTTATTTGTGCTCATTATAGATGAAAGAAAGAGCCTTCCTCCATCCTCCTCATCCATGTTCATGTAGAAACCCCAAATAAAAACAGGGCTAGATAAAAAAGTATATATACGGATAGATACGGTATTTCATTAAAAAAGACTTGAATTGTTAACTGGCTGTCGTTTGTAGCTCGCTACATTGACATTCTGCAGTCATAATTAGGTCTGGCTCAAATACCGTATAACCATGTAACCGACGGTTATGGATGAAGACAGTCATGAAAATAAAATAACCCTCATAAAATACATACAGCTGACTGAAGACGGGACAGCTGTGTAGAACGAACAGCTGACTGAAGACGGGACAGCTGTGTAGAACGAACAGCTGACTGAAGACGGGACAGCTGTGTAGAACGAACAGCTGACTGAAGACGGGACAGCTGTGTAGAACGAACAGCTGACTGAAGACGGGACAGCTGTGTAGAACAAACAGCTGACTGAAGACGGGACAGCTGTGTAGAACGAACAGCTGACTGAAGACGGGACAGCTGTGTAGAACGAACAGCTGACTGAAGACGGGACAGCTGTGTAGAACGAACAGCTGACTGAAGACGGGACAGCTGTGTAGAACGAACAGCTGACTGAAGACGGGACAGCTGTGTAGAACGAACAGCTGACTGAAGACGGGACAGCTGTGTAGAACAAACAGCTGACTGAAGACGGGACAGCTGTGTAGAACGAACAGCTGACTGAAGACGGGACAGCTGTGTAGAACGAACAGCTGACTGAAGACGGGACAGCTGTGTAGAACGAACAGCTGACTGAAGACGGGACAGCTGTGTAGAACGAACAGCTGACTGAAGACGGGACAGCTGTGTAGAACGAACAGCTGACTGAAGACGGGACAGCTGTGTAGAACAAACAGCTGACTGAAGACGGGACAGCTGTGTAGAACGAACAGCTGACTGAAGACGGGACAGCTGTGTAGAACAAACAGCTGACTGAAGACGGGACAGCTGTGTAGAACGAACAGCTGACTGAAGACGGGACAGCTGTGTAGAACGAACAGCTGACTGAAGACGGGACAGCTGTGTAGAACGAACAGCTGACTGAAGACGGGACAGCTGTGTAGAACGAACAGCTGACTGAAGACGGGACAGCTGTGTAGAACGAACAGCTGACTGAAGACGGGACAGCTGTGTGGAACGAACAGCTGACTGAAGACGGGACAGCTGTGTAGAACGTACAGCTGTGTAGAACGAACAGCTGACTGAAGACGGGACAGCTGTGTAGAACGAACAACTGACTGAAGACGGACAGCTGTGTAGAACGAACAGCTGACTGAAGACAGGACAGCTGTGTAGAACAAACAGCTGACTGAAGACAGGACAGCTGTGTAGAACGGACAGCTGACTGAAGACGGGACAGCTGTGTAGAACGAACAGCTGACTGAAGACAGGACAGCTGTGTAGAACAAACAGCTGACTGAAGACGGGACAGCTGTGTAGAACGAACAGCTGACTGAAGACGGGACAGCTGTGTAGAACAAACAGCTGACTGAAGACGGGACAGCTGTGTAGAACGAACAGCTGACTGAAGACAGGACAGCTGTGTAGAACGGACAGCTGACTGAAGACGGGACAGCTGTGTAGAACGGACAGCTGACTGAAGACGGGACAGCTGTGTAGAACGAACAGCTGACTGAAGACGGGACAGCCAGGCATTTGTGTGGTTGAGTCTGCATCTGCTGCAAACTAGTCTTCAGTTGGGCAATGGCCCCCTCCCCACTTGAATTGGGATGCCAGTTCTATTCATTTTATTTCTAGGGCAGCACATGCAGTCCGGAGCGGAGGAGAGGAGAAAATGTATTTTTGCTATTCGAACGGCTATTAGCGTGACTGCGGTCATTTGGATGGACAATAACTGTCAACCAAAATTCCATGACCGTCACAGCCCTAGTCATAATAACCATTGTGATGAACATATCTCGTTTGCAGAGAGTATTCACTGATTCTGACTGACATTTGCTATTGTGTACTTTTTGCACATTGGCTGTCCTTGACTGTATGATATGCAGTGTCCTTGACCGTATGATATGCAGTGTCCTTGACCGTATGATATGCAGTGTCCTTGACCGTATGATATGCAGTGTCCTTGACCGTATGATATGCAGTGTCCTTGACCGTATGATATGCAGTGTCCTTGACCGTATGATATGCAGTGTCCTTGACCGTATGATATGCAGTGTCCTTGACCGTATGATATGCAGTGTCCTTGACCGTATGATATGCAGTGTCCTTGACCGTATGATATGCAGTGTCCTTGACCGTATGATATGCAGTGTCCTTGCTGGGTTACAGCACCATTTTCATTAGATAACTACGGAATTACCTTGCTTTGAATTGAATAAACATTATTATACTTTCTACCTATTTCTACGGAAATATATTCACTATAGACGGCACAAGGCTTAAGGACTTAGAATTACATTTCTAGATCCCTTTATCAAAAGGTATCCTACTGGTGTTGGTTTTAAATAATACATTCATTCAGGGGTTTCCTTTGTTGTTCCTTTCCAAAAGAATGAGTTTGGGGATCAAGCTCTACCAACAATATTTTAGATTTTATTTAACCTTTATTTAACTAGGCAAGTCAGTTAAGAACAAATTATTATTTACAATTATTATACATACACATAATAAAATTCCGAAGTAAATGCTAAGTTCTTATAAATTACTCAGTAAGTTCCAAATCCCACCTTATAATTACCATGTAGCCTACAGTAACATTAATATTACCTAACCCATGTCATAGGTATAACTCTGGGAAGACCTCGAAGGCGACAGTTTCTGTAATGAACTTGTACTAGGTATGTAAGAACATGCTCTACTGACTGCTGTGGATTTATAGAGAAAAATATGAGCCAGTGTATAATTGGTTGGCACTCTGTAATTGCATTGAGGCGATTATAAGACTTTTAACAGTGCTATTCTAGCATCGTTTCTACTGATGGTCACTCTGACCCTTTGTACACTAACCACTAACCTTGTGTCCTTTATACACCCAGGATCTTCTGTTGGTCTAACTGTATGCTTGTTGTGCACTGATTGCCTCTATTCTAGCCTGCACTTACTTCTTGGCATGTATTGGCTGCATCGTGCACTCATCTGGCTGCCACTCAATACCCTCGTCTTCTGCTCCTCCACCATCTGTCTACTAACATGAACAATCATCTAACCTCGCACTAGCTTATGCCACTGTATAATCAAAGTGTACCCTAACTAAAATGGCTTTGCACTCACTTGCCTGTTTGCACATCTAGCCTCTTCCTGCTTGTGCACTCTCACCTGCCCCTGAGTGCACTAACATGCTCCCTTGTCCACTCCCACATCCTGTCTCTGTCCTAGCATTCGCCCTCTACTCACCTTCACTCCTGAGCACACGTGCCCTCTCACTCACCCCACGTTAGCAGATATGGATGGAAGTACAAACGACCCTGAATGAACCCAGATATTGAGCCATTTTAAAGCTGGAGGCTTTAGACAATATCCCCAGCCTACCCCTGCTCTGCAGTGACCATTCTACTGAAAAGGGAGGGGCCAGGGATCCTCCCAGCATGCACCAGGGCTTTATGGGAGTTTATGTTGAGTGTATGACCCCTCCTCTTCCTCAGCGGTGTACTAGCTTGCGCTGGTAGCCTGGCACTCTTCCCACTGGCTGGAATTAGCAAGGCGAGGAAAACAAACAAATTACAGGGAAACAAACGGAATGGGTAATAAGCATGTAGTGACATGAAGAGAATCCTGTCAGCAGGACAGGAGGGAGTTAGGGAGGGAAGTAAGGAGGGAGGGAGGGAGGAGGGAGGGAGGTAAGGAGGGAGTTAGAGAGGGAAGTAAGGAGGGAGGGAGGGAGGTAAGGAGGGAGTTAGGGAGGGAAGGAAGGAGGGAGGGAGGGAGGTAAGGAAGGAAAGAAGGAGGGAGGGGGTAGGGAGGGGATGCAGTGTCATTTTATCCTTCACTCTCTCTCCATTTGTCCCTTATTCTATTTCTACATTTCTCCCCATCTCTCTCTCTCTCTCTCTCTCCCTCTATCTCTCTCCTCTCTCTCTCAATTTCACTCTACCGCCCTCTATTCCCCCTCTCTCCCCCTCTCCCTGCGGCCCCTCTGCGTGGAGATCATCCCTGTGTATGGGGCAGTTGGAGACAGATGGGCGGATGATGGATCTGACGTTATAGACAGCAGTGTGATGGATGGTTGGCCGGCTGATATGGGATTAATGCAGTGGCCGGGCTGCGGGGGCCAGAGCGGATGGCTCTGTGATAGATAGATAAAACTGACGAGCAGATAAACAAGAGAGCGCTAATCCACGCCCCCTTGATGGACAGAAAATCAAAGATGGGGAAAAGAGCACAGAGGGAGAGTTTGGGTGTTTGTGCTCAGTGTAGACTGTCTGCACGGTGTGGAGATAGAGGGGTCTGGAGGGTGAGAGGGACATGGGGTGGGTGTGTGTGTGGGGGGGAGGGGGCATTTTGACATACAGATGAAGGATCTTAATTTGATCACTCTCTTGTTGCTGAGACATGTCCTGCACAGTAGTGTATTCAAGGTATAAAAAGGCTTCTGAAGTTGGTCATTTCCATTTAAAATGTCAGACTTGATTTCCAATAACGAAAAATCTATCAACCCCTAAAAAGAGGTCCATTAATTATAATCCACATAATAATTCACATTTCTTGTTGCTGCAGGATTATTTTCCTGCTGCAGCAAACTGGCTCATATTAAGATCCTACATCTGTAGGGCTTAGTGTCAGCATGATTATAGGGAGATAACAGGATGGGATTGAGCAAACTGGGTGAGGGTAGAGTCTGGTGAAAGGGCATAGCTGGGTGTAGGTGGGCAGTATGGCTGTTGAAGAGAGATTGGGGCATAAGTAATTGGGCATAGTGGGGTATGATGGGGTGATTGGAATTGGATGATGTAGTCTGCTGGTTGGAGTTTTTAAATAGAATAGATTGTTTTTAGGGGAGGAGGATGTTGGATTTGGTTATGAATCACACACACACACACACACACACACACACACACACACACAAACACACACACACACACACATACACACACACACACACACACACCACACACACACACACACACACACACACACACACACACACACACACACACACCACACACACACGCACACACACACATACACACACACTTGGGAGTTAGGAATTAGAGTGGTGGTATATGCTGGATGGGAAGATGACAAGATGTCTTTTTAGACGAGGAGAGGAGATAGCGAGCGAGAGAGTGAAGAAATAATCAGTTGTATCTGCCCATCCTCACATTGTAGCTGTTCACCATCTCAGGGCACTACAGGGGTGTTGGTATCCTCACATTGTAGCTGTTCACCATCTCAGGGCACTACAGGGCCGTTTGTATCCTCATATTGTAGCTGTTCACCATCTCAGGGCATTACAGGGCCGTTGGTATCCTCACGTTGTAGCTGTTCACCATCTCAGGGCACTACAGGGGCGTTGGTATCCTCACGTTGTAGCTGTTCACCATCTCAGGGCACTACAAGGGCGTTGGTATCCTCACGTTGTAGCTGTTCACCATCTCAGGGCACTACAGGGCCGTTGGTATCCTCACATTGTAGCTGTTCACCATCTCAGGGCACTACAGGGCGTTGGTATCCTCACATTGTAGCTGTTCACCATCTCAGGGCATTACAGGGCCGTTGGTATCCTCACGTTGTAGCTGTTCACCATCTCAGGGCACTACAGGGGCGTTGGTATCCTCACATTGTAGCTGTTCACCATCTCAGGGCACTACAGGGCCGTTTGTATCCTCATATTGTAGCTGTTCACCATCTCAGGGCATTACAGGGCCGTTGGTATCCTCACGCTGTAGCTGTTCACCATTTCAGGGCACTACAGGGGCGTTGGTATCCTCACATTGTAGCTGTTCACCATCTCAGGGCACTACAGGGGCGTTGGTATCCTCACGTTGTAGCTGTTCACCATCTCAGGGCACTACAGGGGCGTTGGTATCGATCCCCCAGCTGCTCTCAGAATGCTCTCCTGGCTGTGTTACCTGTTTAAACACACTCCACTCAGCCATGCTCTAACGTTAGCCAACAAAGACTTTATTAATCAGAGCCTGTGATTTTGGCCACATGGATGACAACCTGATTAGCACTTAAATGGGATCTTAAATGTTCCAGTGAAAAGGAGGGAATGAGAGGGAAGAGGGGGGGCCTGTCTACACACTACAGAGGGAATGAGAGGGATGATGGGAGGCCTGTCTACACACTACAGAGGGAATGAGAGGGATGAGGGGAGACCTGTCTACACACTACAGAGGGAATGAGAGGGATGAGGGGAGACCTGTCTACACACTACAGAGGGAGTGAGAGGGATGAGGGGAGACCTGTCTACACACTACAGAGGGAATGAGAGGGATGAGGGGACGCCTGTCTACACACTACAGAGGGAGTGAGAGGGATGAGGGGAGACCTGTCTACACACTACAGAGGGAGTGAGAGGGATGAGGGGAGGCCTGTCTACACACTACAGAGGGAATAGAGGGGAGTCTCAAATGCCACCCTATTCCCTACATAGTGCACTACTTTTGACCGAAGAACCCTATGAGTCCTGGTCAAAAGTAGTGCACTACTGGCCCTCAAACCATCACGGTCACCTAATAATCCCCAGTTTACAATTGGCTCATTCATCCCCCTCCTCTCCCCTGTAACTATTCCCCAGGTCGTTGCTGCAAATGAGAACGAGTTTTCAGTCAACTTACCTGGTAAAATAACGGATAAATGAATAAATAAAATCTTGCGAGACAGCAGACAGAGGCGGCAGAGAGAATTATGGGGGATGAATAAGAACGGGAGATGAGTGATTGTGTCGTACAGTGGCATAATGAGGGGGCGGGGCAGGTAGGAACGAGAGAATGATTGAACAGAACAATGAGTGAGATATGAACGAGCGAGTGGGTGAGAATGAAGGGGGGAGAGAACCTGTGAGTGTGGAATGGATAGAGGGAGGGAGAGGGAGCGAGAGAGGGGGGAGGGAAGGAGGGAACAGGGTGAAGGAGAGAATCAGAGTGCAAGTGGGTGAGGGAGGGGAATTAAGTGAATTAGGGCGGGAGTGAACAAAACAAGTGACTCAATAGGTGAGAGAGTGAGGGATGAGGGACCGACTCGTGAACGAGTGTTTAATCAAAACAAAGGGAGTAAATGATGAGGTGAGAGTGGTATGAGTGAGGGAGTGAGGCAGAGAAAGAGTGTAACGGAGCGACTAATGGGGGTTAGTGATAGGCCTGTTGACAGAAAGTGTCAGCCTTAACCACACTGACCTGCGGAGGATCCCACGCT
The DNA here is from genome assembly GCF_013265735.2 of Oncorhynchus mykiss. Taxonomy (NCBI): domain Eukaryota; kingdom Metazoa; phylum Chordata; class Actinopteri; order Salmoniformes; family Salmonidae; genus Oncorhynchus; species Oncorhynchus mykiss. The sequence goes on along the minus strand of NC_048576.1, from coordinate 83,983,345 downwards.
GCATACAGAAAGAAGCGGCTGTATTTGAGTGCCAGCGAGGATGTGGACAGACTGTAAAATGTGAATTTCTGGTTGGATGTGAAACAAATGTGAATGGGGAAAGTGGGTGCATGTGTTAGTGAATATGTGGTCGTGTCAGTCTCCTGTCGTTTCCGTAGCGTTTTAGATGAGCCCAGGACAAGGGCTGTTCTAGCATATTGATGCTCACTTGGATATTTTAACAATGTTGTTTCAGCTTCCGTTGAATTACCTCAAGTGAAATATAGCTGTGTTTTAAGTTCTTCAGGGAGCTCCTTCATCCTTGCCACCAGTTAAAAGTCATCAAAATAACGAGCCAAAAATCTGCATCTCAGAAAGGTTAGAAAAAAACACAAATAGGGCCTTTGGTTGCTGTTAAGTACCGAATTAAACTCCATTAAACACTGATTCTAATGATAATAGTAGAAATCCTGGCATGCTGGGAGTAGGAACCATTTTGCTTCATGTAACAGATGAGCATATTTACTCTCTCCCAGTCCGTCACAGTTAGAGGAACGCTAGCCAGTCCTCGATTAGAGGGGAGCTGTTACTATGGAGCACACACACAATTTATTTAAGCTCCCTCAGACGTTTCACATCTGATGCCCGGGAGTGTGTGTGTGTGTGTGTGTGTGTGTAGTAGCATAGCTAGTAGTGGTGTGTAGAGTGAATAGCTGCAGTAATGGTTTAAGACGACACCATTGTCTGTCCTCCTGCAGATTGTGCTACACTCAAATACTTCCCTCCTCCTGCCTCCCTAGTCAGTTCTGTGTGTGGGTGTGTGTGGATATGTGTGTGAGGGATGCTACAAAGCACTAATGACCATGAAATGTCAGGAGAATTTGCACGGTATGAAACCGTACATTGTTTACCACCCTCTCTTCCCCTCGCCTTCCTTTCTCTTAGCTCCTCACATTTTCTCTCTCTCTCTCTCATTCTCTCTTTCTGTCATTCTTCCTCTGTCTCTCTCTCTGTCTCTCTCTCTCTGTCATTCTATGTCTCTCTCTGTCTCTCTCTCTGTCATTCTCTGTCTCTGTCTCTCTTTGTGTCTCTCTCTCTCTCTTTCTCTCTCTCCTCCTGTCTTTCCTATGTCTCACAGCTGTCCTCTCTAACAGTCTTGTCTCCAGCAGGCTTGTCTGCCCCTGTCGTAGTCTCCCGGTCCCGGCCCCTCTCCAGCTAGAAGAAGCTCCATTATTTACAACGTATTGTATCATGTTTCTCCATCAATTTCCACAATGGAACAATTGAGACAGATTTCACTGACTGTCACAGTAACAGTGGGAGCCGGCAGAGTTTGGAAATGGGATTAGGCTTAAATGGAATTTAATTTGCACCGTTGCTGTCTCCAACAGCCTGTCTCCCACCCAGCCACCATGACATACTCCTAGAGTGTATATGTGTGTCTATGTTTGTGTGTGTGTATATTTTATTTGTGCGTGTGTGTGTGTCTGTGTTTGTGTTTGTGTATATTTTATTTGTGCGTGTGTGTGCGTGTGTGTGTGTGTGTGTGTGTGTGTGTGTGTGTGTGTGTGTGTGTGTGTGTGTGTGTGTGTCCTTCTGCTTCACAGTACCATACGTAGCATCAGTAATATGATGCGCTTTTGTAACGGTCTCCTTTTGTTGTTTAAAGTATGTTAGCCTGCCTTAGCCTTGCTTAGCCTGCCTTAGCCTGCCTTAGCCTGCCTTAGCCTGCCTTAGCCTTGCTTAGCCTGCCACATTCTACTGTAATGCAATTGTGTTGCAGTCTTTGTGTGTTGCCTTCCATAGAGTGGATTCTAAAGATCGCTGCTTGGCACATGTCAGTGTGTCGCTCAAGGCTGAGAGAGAGAGAGAGAAATAGAACAAGAGAGAACGAGAAAAAGATAGATGGACAGAAAGAGAGAGGGAAAGACAGAGAAAGAAAAAGAGAGAGCTTCTTGATTGATGGCCATGGTAAAACACCCAGCAACAATATACTTTCTTACTTTCTTTAATAAAAAATAAAAAAAACTTTGCTCATATTGTTTGGTTGGATGCTCTGAAACTCTACTTCCAGAGTTAATCAATGACTAAACTTTGTCCATCTAGTAGCAGTTGGCACAGCTTTGAGATGAAATGTTAAAGTGAATGAATGAGTTAATAGGTAAAAAAGTGTGAATCAATGTATATGCATTGAGGCTCTGCAGTCTCACTGTGGTACAGATGAAATGAACATTGGGGTGGGGGGGACCGGTGGGAGGCTGGGTACGGGAAGTGTGTGTGTGTGTGTGGGGGGGTTCTTCTCTTTTCTTTGCACCAGCAAAATAAATGCTTTTTACAAACATTTTACTATTTATATTTTTGACAACTGGCTATCCGAACAAAAAAAGAACGAACTTGTGCCGTCTGGTTTGCTTATTATAAGGAATTTTAAATGATTTATACTATTAAATTTACTCTTGATACTTAAGTATATTTAAAACATCCAATGATAAAGACCGTGGATGTGTCTGCACTCACCAGGGATATGGCCGATCCTCTCACCGGTATCAATAATATAATAAGCTACTCTTCCCTCAACTGGGAGTTGAGAAATGTAATAACTATGAACAGATTAGAGTGTTTTCTTTGTCTGCTTTCTAAACTATGTTTTTCCTTCAATTGTATTTTGAAATATTGTGATAGGCCTAGGCGTATTTCACTGCTTTTCACTGACCACTGCAACTCAACAACAGCTATTTAGTAGGCTATTGGTCACGCTCGCTGCCCAAATGGCACGCTTAAAACAACCACAGCTCAAAGAAGCTAATAGTCTTCCGTGGCCAAATCATGCTCTCTGGTGTCGTGTTTCTTATGATTGTATTTATATCTGTAAAGGCACAAATAATGATTTAACTCATTTTGGCTAATTTAATCACATGAACTTTAGGGGAAGCGCCTCTTCCTCTAGCCTATTGGATACGCCTCCTACGCCGACATTTATTTGAGAGTAACCGGTTCGTAAAACAGCTGGCCGTTAGGATTACAAGGTCACGATAAAATACCAACATCAAATTCAAAGCAATCGGCGCACTGCCTAAAAGGCTTACCAGCAAAGGAAACTGTCTGGCAAAACCAAAATAATTCCGATCTACTCTCTGCTGAGACAAAAGCGAGCAGGCTGGCTGGTTATGTCCTACGGATGCTCCACATGGTCCTAAAGCCAGCTAAACTATATGCTCTACAGCCGTTGTATTTGAATCAGGATTGGAATTATTTTAGTTTTAGTTTTGTTTTGTAGCCTACTTTTACATTTTTGGTCTTGAGCTAGGGTATGGTATGGTGACTGCCATACTCTGCCATGCCCCACGGATGCCCTTGTGTAATCAGACCACCATACACAATAGGACCATATTGTGCACGTGGAATTTGATGATTTTTCTTGTCGTTTTAATTGAAAACCGATACAAACATGTTTGTTTAAACGTTCATAAAATGGTCCATTTGTCACATCGCTAGTGTGCCTGTGTGGGGGGTGGAAGCAGTACTTTTCCCCACCACGGTGGCAAGCTGGCGGCTGGGTTTCTGATTTATTCTGTTGGGTGGTTTTCTGACTTCCCTGCTCTCCTTTTCCTCACACTGAGAGAAACATGGTCAATATCTGAATGAATATGCAAGTAAAGCGACAAAGCTTGTCACACTGGATTTAGCACTGCCCCCACACCTCCCTACCCCAGCTGGGCTGAGAGCAGAGGAGAGGAGACGAGAGGAGCAGCAGAGTGCATGGAGACGGAGGGAAATAAAAGCATTCATTAATAATGAATACATTACAGGGCCAATTGGAACGCATTCAGCTTTTTAAAATCCTTTCTTGGAGGTTTTTATTACCAACCATATTAATTAGAGTCATTATTATTCAATAGGTAATTATGTCCACTACCCACATGGAGGATGCTTACTGTCAGGGGGGGACTAGTGTGTGGTGGTGGTGGGGGTGGGGGGGTGGGTCTAGTGTGGGGTGGTGATGGGGGGGGTCTAGTGTGTTGTGAGGTTGAGGGTGAGGGGGGGGTCTAGTGTGTTGTGTGTGTGTGTGTGGGGGGGGGGGGGTTCTAGTGTGTGGTGGTGGTGGCGCGGGGTTTAGTGTGTTGTGGTGGTGGCGCGGGGTTTAGTGTGTTGTGGTGGTGGGGGGGTCTAGTGTGTTGTGGTGTTGGTACTGGTGGTGGTTGCGGGGTCTAGTGTGTTGTGGTGGTTTTTTGCGGGGTCTAGTGTGTGTGTGGTGGTGGGGGGTCTATTGTGTTGTGGTGGTGGGAGGGGGGGTCTGGTGTGTTGTGGTGGTGTTGGAAGGGGGAGTCTAGTGTGTTGTGGTGGTGGGAGGGGGGGGTCTGGTGTGTTGTGGTTGTGTTGGAAGGGGGAGTCTAGTGTGTTGTGGTGGTGGGAGGGGGGGTGGGGGTCTGGTGTGTTGTGGTGGTGGAAGGGGGAGTCTAGTGTGTTGTGGTGGTTTTTGGGGGGTCTAGTGTGTGTGTGGTGGTGGGGGGGTCTAGTTTGTTGTGGTGTTGGTACTGGTGGTGGTTGCGGGGTCTAGTGTGTTGTGGTGGTGGGGGGGTCTAGTGTGTTGTGGTGTTGGTACGAGTGGTGGTTGTTGGGTCTAGTGTGTGTTGTGGTTGGGGGTCTAGTGTGTTGTGGTGTTGGTACTGGTGGTGGTTGCGGGGTCCAGTGTGTGTGGTGGTGGGGGGGGTGTCTAGTGTGTTGTGGTGGTGGGAGGGGTGTCGAGTGTGTTGTGGTGGTGGGGGGAGGGTTTAGTGTGTGGTGGGGGGGTTCTAGTGTGTGGGGGTGGGGGGGTGTCTAGTATGTGGTGGTGGTGGGGGTTCTAGTGTGTGGTGGTGGGGGGGTCTAGTGTGTAGTGGTGGGGGGGTCTAGTGTGTGGTGGTGGGGGGGGGTCTAGTGTGTGGTGCTGGGGGGGATCTAGTGTGTGGTGGTGGGGGGGTGGTCTAGTGTGTGGTGGTGGTGGGGGGGGTCCGTTGTGTGTTGGTGGTGGGGGGGGTCTAGTGTGTTGTGGTGGTGTTGGGGGGGGTCTAGTGTGTGTTGGTGGGGGGGGGTCTAGTGTGTGGTGGTGTTGGGGGGGCTCTAGTGTGTTGTGGTGGTGGGTGGGTCTAGTGTGTGGTGGTGCGGGGTCTAGTGTGTTGTGGTGGTGGTGGTGGTGTGGGGTCTAGTGTGTTGTGGTGTTGGGGGTCTAGTGTGTGGTGGTGCGGGGTCTAGTGTGTTGTGGTGGTGGTGGTGCGGGGTCTAGTGTGTTGTGGTGTTGGGGGTCTAGTGTGTTGTGGTGGTGGCGCGGGTTTAGTGTCTTGTGGTGGTGGGGGGGGTTAGTGTGTTGTGGTGGGGGGAGGGGGTCTAGTGTGTTGTGGTGTTGGCGCGGGGTCTAGTGTGTTGTGGTGGGAAGGGGGGTCTAATGTATTGTGGTGGTGGGAGGGGGGGTCTCGTGTATGGGGTGTTGTGGTGTTGGGGGGGTCTAGTATGTTGTAGTGGTGGTGGAAGGGGGAGTCTAGTGTGTTGTGGTGGTGGAAGGGGGGTCTAGTGTGTTGTGGTGGTGGGAGGGGGGTCTAGTGCTTGTAGTGGTGGGAGGGGTGGGTCTAGTGTGTTGTGGTGGGAGGGGGGGTCAGTGTGTTATAATGGTGGGGGGTCTAGTGTGTTTTGTAGTGGTGGGAGGGGTGTCTAGTGTGTTGTGTTGGTGGGAGGGGGGTCTAGTGTGTGTGGTGGTGGTGGGGTCTAGTTTGTTGTGGTGGTGGTTGTGGTGGTGGGAGGGGGGTGTATTGTGTTGTGGTGGTAGGAGGGGGGTCTGGTGTGTTGTGGTGGTGGTGGTTGTGGGGTCTAGTGTGTGTGGTGGTGGAGGGTTCGAATGTGTTGTCGTGTTGGTAGTGGTGGTGGATTAGGGGGTCTAGTGTGTGTGGTGGTGGGGGGGTCTAGTGTGTTGTGGTGTTGGTAGTGGTGGTGGAAGGGGGGGTCTAGTGTGTGTGGTGGTGGGGGGTCTAGTGTGTGTGGTTTTGGTAGTGGTGGTGGGAAGGGGGGTCTAGTGTGTGTGGTGGTGGGGGGGTCTAGTGTCTTGTGGTGTTGGTAGTGGTGGTGGAAGGGGGGTCTAGTGTGTTGTGGTGGTGGGAAGGGGGGTCTAGTGTGTTGTGGTGGTTGGAGGGGGGGTCTGGTGTGTTGTGGTGGTGGTGGAAGCGGGAGTCTAGTGTGTTGTGGTGGTGGAAGGGTGGGTCTAGTGTGTTGTGGTGGTGGGAAGGGGGGTCTAGTGTGTTGTGGTGTTGGTACGGGTGGTGGTTGTTGGGTCTAGTGTGTGTTGTGGTTGGGGGTCTAGTGTGTTGTGGTGTTGGTACTGGTGGTGGTTGCGGGGTCCAGTGTGTGTGGTGGTGGGGGGGGGTCTAGTGTGTTGTGGTGTTGGTAGTGGTGGTGGAAGGGGGGATCTAGTGTGTTGTGGTGGTGGTTGCGGGGTCTAGTGTGTTGTGGTGTTGGTAGTGGTGGTGGAAGGGGGGTGTTGTGTTGTGTTGGTGGTGGTGGTGATTGTGGGGGGATCTAGTGTGGTGTAGTTTTAGGAGGGGGGGTCTATTGTGTTGTGGTGGTGGGAGGGGGGGTCTAGTGTGTTGTGGTGGGAGGGGGTCTAGTGTGTTGTGGTGGTGGGAGGGCGCAGTCTAGTGTGTTGTGGTGTGGGAGGGGGGTCTAGTGTTTTGTAGTGGTGGGAGGGGGGGTCTAGTTTTTTGTAGTGGTGGGGTGAGGTTTAGTGTGTTTTGTGGTGGTGGGAGGTGTTTCTAGTGTGTTGTGGTGGTGGAGGGGTTTCTAGTGTGTTGTGGTGGTGGAGGGGTTTCTAGTGTGTTGTGGTGGTGGGAGGGGTGTCTAGTGTGTTGTGGTGGTGGAGGGGTTTCTAGTGTGTTGTGGTGGTGGGAGGGGTGTCTAGTGTGTTGTGGTGTTGGTAGTGGTGGTGGAAAGGGGGTCTATTTTGTTGTGGTGGTGGTGATTGTGGGGGGGATCTAGTGTGGTGTAGTTTTAGGAGGGGGGGTCTATTGTGTTGTGGTGGTGGGAGGGGGGGTCTAGTGTGTTGTGGTGGGAGGGGGTCTAGTGTGTTGTGGTGGTGGGAGGGGCGCAGTCTAGTGTGTTGTGGTGTGGGAGGGGGGTCTAGTGTTTTGTAGTGGTGGCAGGGGGGGTCTAGTTTTTTGTAGTGGTGGGGGAGGTTTAGTGTGTTTTGTGGTGGTGGGAGGCGTTTTTAGTGTGTTGTGGTGGTGGGAGGGGTGTCTAGTGTGTTGTGGTGGTGGGGGGAGGGTTTAGTGTTTTTTGGGGGGGTTCTAGTGTGTGGGGGTGGGGGGGTCTAGTATGTGGTGGTGGTGGGGGTTCTAGTGTGTGGTGGTGGGGGGGGTCTAGTGTGTAGTGGTGGGGGGGTCTAGTGTGTGGTGGTGGGGGGGGTCTAGTGTGTTGTGCTGGTTGGGATCTAGTGTGTGGTGGTGGGGGGGTGGTCTAGTGTGTGGTGGTGGTGGGGGGGGTCCGTTGTGTGTTGGTGGTGGGGGGGTCTAGTGTGTTGTGGTGGTGGGAGGGGGGTCTAGTGCTTTGTAGTGGTGGGAGGGGTGGGTCTAGTGTGTTATAATGGTGGGGGGTCTAGTGTGTTTTGTAGTGGTGGGAGGGGTGTCCTAGTGTGTTGTGGTGGTGGGAGGGGGGTCTAGTGTGTGTTGTGGTAGGAGGGGGTCTGGTGTGTTGTGGTGGTAGGAGGGGGGTCTGGTGTGTTGTGGTGGTGGTGGTTGTGGGGTCTAGTGTGTGTGGTGGTGGAGGGTTCTAATGTGTTGTCGTGTTGGTAGTGGTGGTGGATTAGGGGGTCTAGTGTGTGTGGTGATGGGGGGGTCTAGTGTGTTGTGGTGTTGGTAGTGGTGGTGGAAGGGGGGATCTAGTGTGTGTGGTGGTGGGGGGTCTAGTGTGTTGTGGTGTTGGTAGTGGTGGTGGGAGGGGGGGTCTAGTGTGTGTGGTGGTGGGAGGGGGGTCTAGTGCTTTGTAGTGGTGGGAGGGGTGGGTCTAGTGTGTTGTGGTGGGAGGGGGGGTCAGTGTGTTATAATGGTGGGGGGGTCTAGTGTGTTTTGTAGTGGTGGGAGGGGTGTCTAGTGTGTTGTGGTGGTGGGAGTGGTGTCTAGTGTGTTGTGGTGGTGGGAGGGGGGGGTCTAGTTTGTTGTGGTGGTGGTTGTGGTGGTGGGAGGGGGGTCTATTGTGTTTTGGTGGTGGGAGGGGGGGTCTGGTGTGTTGTGGTGGTGTTGGAAGGGGGAGTCTAGTGTGTTGTGGTGGTGGGAGGGGGGGTGGGGGTCTGGTGTGTTGTGGTGTTGGAAGGGGGAGTCTAGTGTGTTGTGGTGGTTTTGCGGGGTCTAGTGTGTGTGTGGTGGTGGGGGGGTCTAGTGTGTTGTGGTGTTGGTACTGGTGGTGGTTGCGGGGTCTAGTGTGTTGTGGTGGTTTTGCGGGGTCTAGTGTGTGTGTGGTGGTGGGGGGTCTATTGTGTTGTGGTGGTGGGAGGGGGGGTCTGGTGTGTTGTGGTGGTGTTGGAAGGGGGAGTCTAGTGTGTTGTGGTGGTGGGAGGGGGGTCTATTGTGTTGTGGTGGTGGGAGGGGGGGTCTGGTGTGTTGTGGTTGTGTTGGAAGGGGGAGTCTAGTGTGTTGTGGTGGTGGGAGGGGGGGTGGGGGTCTGGTGTGTTGTGGTGGTGGAAGGGGGAGTCTAGTGTGTTGTGGTGGTTTTTGGGGGGTCTAGTGTGTGTGTGGTGGTGGGGGGGTCTAGTTTGTTGTGGTGTTGGTACTGGTGGTGGTTGCGGGGTCTAGTGTGTTGTGGGTGGTGGGGGGGTCTAGTGTGTTGTGGTGTTGGTACGGGTGGTGGTTGTTGGGTCTAGTGTGTGTTGTGGTTGGGGGTCTAGTGTGTTGTGGTGTTGGTACTGGTGGTGGTTGCGGGGTCAGTGTGTGTGGTGGTGGGGGCGGTCTAGTGTGTTGTGGTGGTCGAACGGGGGGTCCTAGTGTGTGTGGTGGTGGGGGGGGTGTCTAGTGTGTTGTGGTGGTGGGAGGGGTGTCTAGTGTGTTGTGGTGGTGGGGGGAGGGTTTAGTGTGTGGTGGGGGGGTTCTAGTGTGTGGGGGTGGGGGGGTGTCTAGTATGTGGTGGTGGTGGGGGTTCTAGTGTGTGGTGGTGGGGGGGTCTAGTGTGTAGTGGTGGGGGGGTCTAGTGTGTGGTGGTGGGGGGGGGTCTAGTTTGTTGTGCTGGGGGGGATCTAGTGTGTGGTGGTGGGGGGGTGGTCTAGTGTGTGGTGGTGGTGGGGGGGGGTCCGTTGTGTGTTGGTGGTGGGGGGGGTCTAGTGTGTTGTGGTGGTGTTGGGGGGGGTCTAGTGTGTGTTGGTGGGGGGGGGGTCTAGTGTGTGGTGGTGTTGGGGGGGCTCTAGTGTGTTGTGGTGGTGGGTGGTCTAGTGTGTGGTGGTGCGGGGTCTAGTGTGTTGTGGTGGTGGTGGTGTGGGGTCTAGTGTGTTGTGGTGTTGGGGGTCTAGTGTGTGGTGGTGCGGGGTCTAGTGTGTTGTGGTGGTGGTGGTGCGGGGTCTAGTGTGTTGTGGTGTTGGGGGTCTAGTGTGTTGTGGTGGTGGCGCGGGGTTTAGTGTCTTGTGGTGGTGGGGGGGGTCTAGTGTGTTGTGGTGGGGGGGAGGGGGTCTAGTGTGTTGTGGTGTTGGCGCGGGGTCTAGTGTGTTGTGGTGGGAAGGGGGTCTGGTGTGTTGTGGTGGTAGGAGGGGGGTCTGGTGTGTTGTGGTGGTGGTGGTTGTGGGGTCTAGTGTGTGTGGTGGTGGAGGGTTCGAATGTGTTGTCGTGTTGGTAGTGGTGGTGGATTAGGGGGTCTAGTGTGTGTGGTGGTGGGGGGGTCTAGTGTGTTGTGGTGTTGGTAGTGGTGGTGGAAGGGGGGGTCTAGTGTGTGTGGTGGTGGGGGGTCTAGTGTGTTGTGGTTTTGGTAGTGGTGGTGGGAAGGGGGGTCTAGTGTGTGTGGTGGTGGGGGGGTCTAGTGTCTTGTGGTGTTGGTAGTGGTGGTGGAAGGGGGGTCTAGTGTGTTGTGGTGGTGGGAAGGGGGGTCTAGTGTGTTGTGGTGGTGGAAGGGTGGGTCTAGTGTGTTGTGGTGGTGGGAAGGGGGGGTCTAGTGTGTTGTGGTGTTGGTACGGGTGGTGGTTGTTGGGTCTAGTGTGTGTTGTGGTTGGGGGTCTAGTGTGTTGTGGTGTTGGTACTGGTGGTGGTTGCGGGGTCCAGTGTGTGTGGTGGTGGGGGGGGTCTAGTGTGTTGTGGTGTTGGTAGTGGTGGTGGAAGGGGGGATCTAGTGTGTTGTGGTGGTGGTTGCGGGGTCTAGTGTGTTGTGGTGTTGGTAGTGGTGGTGGAAGGGGGGTGTTGTGTTGTGTTGTGTTGGTGGTGGTGGTGATTGTGGGGGGGATCTAGTGTGGTGTAGTTTTAGGAGGGGGGGGTCTATTGTGTTGTGGTGGTGGGAGGGGGGGTCTAGTGTGTTGTGGTGGGAGGGGGTCTAGTGTGTTGTGGTGGTGGGAGGGCGCAGTCTAGTGTGTTGTGGTGTGGGAGGGGGGTCTAGTGTTTTGTAGTGGTGGGAGGGGGGGTCTAGTTTTTTGTAGTGGTGGGGTGAGGTTTTAGTGTGTTTTGTGGTGGTGGGAGGTGTTTCTAGTGTGTTGTGGTGGTGGAGGGGTTTCTAGTGTGTTGTGGTGGTGGAGGGGTTTCTAGTGTGTTGTGGTGGTGGGAGGGGTGGTCTAGTGTGTTGTGGTGGTGGAGGGGTTTCTAGTGTGTTGTGGTGGTGGGAGGGGTGTCTAGTGTGTTGTGGTGTTGGTAGTGGTGGTGGAAAGGGGGTCTATTTTGTTGTGGTGGTGGTGATTGTGGGGGGGATCTAGTGTGGTGTAGTTTTAGGAGGGGGGGTCTATTGTGTTGTGGTGGTGGGAGGGGGGGTCTAGTGTGTTGTGGTGGGAGGGGGTTCTAGTGTGTTGTGGTGGTGGGAGGGCGCAGTCTAGTGTGTTGTGGTGTGGGAGGGGGGTCTAGTGTTTTGTAGTGGTTGCAGGGGGGGTCTAGTTTTTTGTAGTGGTGGGGAGGTTTAGTTTGTTTTGTGGTGGTGGGAGGCGTTTTTAGTGTGTTGTGGTGGTGGAGGGGTTTCTAGTGTGTTGTGGTGGTGGATGGGTGTCTAGATTGTTGTGGTGGTGGAGGGGTGTCTAGTGTGTTGTAGTGGTGGGAGGGGTTTCTAGTGTGTTTGTGGTGGTGGAGGGGTGTCTAGTGTGTTGTGGTGGTGGAGGGGTGTCTAGTGTGTTGTGGTGGTGGAGGGGTTTTCTAGTTTGTTGTGGTGGTGGAGGGGTGTCTAGTGTGTTGTGGTGGTGAGGGGTGTCTAGTGTGTTGTGGTGGTGGGAGGGCGCAGTCTAGTGTGTTGTGGTGTGGGAGGAGGGTCTAGTGTTTTGTAGTGGTGGGAGGGGGGGGTCTAGTTTCTTGTAGTGGTGGGGGAGGTTTAGTGTGTTTTGTGGTGGTGGGCGACGTTTTTAGTGTGTTGTGGTGGTGGAGGGGTTTCTAGTGTGTTGTGGTGGTGGATGGGTGTCTAGATTGTTGTGGTGGTGGAGGGGTGTCTAGTGTGTTGTAGTGGTGGGAGGGGTTTCTAGTGTGTTTGTGGTGGTGGAGGGGTGTCTAGTGTGTTGTGGTGGTGGAGGGGTGTCTAGTGTGTTGTGGTGGTGGAGGGGTGTCTAGTGTGTGCAGTGGTGGGGGGTCTAGTGTGTTGTGGTGTTGGTACTGGTGGTGGTTGCGGGGTCTAGTGTGTGTGGTGGTGAGGCGGTCTAGTGTGTTGTGGTGGTGGAAGGGGGGGTCTAATGTGTGTGGTGGTGGGGGGGTCTAGTGTGTTGTGGTGTTGGTAGTGGTGGTGGTTGCGGGGTCTAGTGTGTTGTGGTGGTGGGAGGGGGTACTAGTGTGTGTGGTGGTGGGGGTCTAGTGTGTTGTGGTGGTGGAAGGGGGTACTAGTGTGTGGTGGTGGGGGGCCCTAGTGTGTTGTGGTGTTGGTAGTGGTGGTGGAGGGGGGGGGTCTAGTGTGTTGTTGTGGTTGTGGGAGGGGGGGTCTGGTGTGTTGTGGTGTTGGTGGTGGTGGAAGGGGGAGTCTAGTGTGTTGTGTTGGTGGTTGTGGGGTCTAATGTGTGTGGTGGTGGGGGGGTCGAGTGTGTTGTGGTGTTGGTAGTGGTGGTGGAAGTGGGGGGGGGTCTAGTGTGTGTGGTGGTGGCGGGGTCTAGTGTGTTGGGGTGTTTGTAGTGGTGGTGGAAGGGGGGGTCTAGTGTGTTGTGGTGTTGGTAATGGTGGTGGAAGGGGGGTATAGTTTGTTGTGGTGGTGGTTGCGGGGTCTAGTGTGTTGTGGTGGTGTGGCGGTCTAGTGTGTTGTGGTGTTGGTGATTGTGGGGGGGGGGAACTAGTGTGGTGTAGTTTTAGGGGGGGTCTATTGTGTTGTGGTGGTGGGAGGGGGGGTCTAGTGTGTTGTGGTGTGGGAGGGGGTTGTAGTGTTTTGTAGTGGTGGACGGGTTTCTAGTGTGTTGTGGTGGTGGAGGGGTGTCTAGTGTGTTGTAGTGGTGGAGTGGTGTCTAGTGTGTTGTGGTGGTGAGGGGTTTCTAGTGTGTTGTGGTGGTGGAGGGGTTTCTAGTGTGTTGTGGTGGTGGATAGGTGTCTAGTGTGTTGTGGTGGTGGAGGGGTGTCTAGTGTGTTGTAGTGGTGGGAGGGGTTTCTAGTGTGTTGTGGTGGTAGAGGGGTGTCTAGTGTGTTGTGGTGGTGGAGGGGTGTCTAGCGTGTTGTGGTGGTGGAGGGATGTCTAGTGTGTGCGGTGGTGGGGGTCTAGTGTGTTGTGGTGTTGGTACTGGTGGTGGTTGCGGGGTCTAGTGTGTGTGGTGGTGGAAGGGGGGTCTAATGTGTGTGGTGGTGGGGGGTCTAGTGTGTTGTGGTGTTGTAGTGGTGGTGGAAGGGGGGGTCTAGTGTGTTGTGGTGGTGGTTGCGGGGTCTAGTGCGTGTGGTGGTGGGGGGGGTCTAGTGTGTTGTGGTGTGTGGTAGTGGTGGTGGAAGGGGGGGTCTATTTTGTTGTGGTGGTGGTGATTGTTGGGGGCGATCTAGTGTGGTGTAGTTTTAGGAGGGGGGGTCTATTGTGTTGTGGTGGTGGGAGGGGGGGTCTAGTGTGTTGTGGTGGGAGGGGGTCTAGTGTGTTGTGGTGGTGGGAGGGCGCAGTCTAGTGTGTTGTGGTGTGGGAGGGGGGTCTAGTGTTTTGTAGTGGTGGGAGGGGGGATCTAGTTTTTTGTAGTGGTGGGGTGAGGTTTTAGTGTGTTTTGTGGTGGTGGGAGGGGTTTCTACTGTGTTGTGGTGGTGGAGGGGTTTCTAGTGTGTTGTGGTGGTGGAGGGGTGTCTAGTGTGTTGTGGTGGTGGAGGGGTGTCTAGTGTGTGCGGTGGTGGGGGGTCTAGTGTGTTGTTTTTGTTGGTACTAGTGGTGGTTTGCGGGGTCTAGTGTGTGTGGTGGTGAGGCGTTTCTAGTGTGTTGTGGTGGTGGAAGGGGGTACTAGTGTGTGGTGGTGGGGGCCTAGTGTGTTGTGGTGTTGGTAGTGGTGGTGGAGGGGGGGGGTCTAGTGTGTTGTTGTGGTTGTGGGAGGGGGGTCTGGTGTGTTGTGGTGTTGGTGGTGGTGGAAGGGGGAGTCTAGTGTGTTGTGTTGGTGGTTGTGGGGTCTAATGTGTGTGGTGGTGGGGGGGTCGAGTGTGTTGTGGTGTTGGTAGTGGTGGTGGAAGTGGGGGGGGTCTAGTGTGTGTGGTGGTTGGCGGGGGTTCTAGTGTGTTGGGGTGTTTGTAGTGGTGGTGGAAGGGGGGGTCTAGTGTGTTGTGGTGTTGGTAATGGTGGTGAAGGGGGGTATAGTTTGTTGTGGTGGTGGTTGCGGGGTCTAGTGTGTTGTGGTGGTGTGGCGGTCTAGTGTGTTGTGGTGTTGGTGATTGTGGGGGGGGGGGGAACTAGTGTGGTGTAGTTTTAGGGGGGGGTCTATTGTGTTGTGGTGGTGGGAGGGGGGGTCTAGTGTGTTGTGGTGTGGGAGGGGGGTGTAGTGTTTTGTAGTGGTGGACGGGTTTCTAGTGTGTTGTGGTGGTGGAGGGGTGTCTAGTGTGTTGTAGTGGTGGAGTGGTGTCTAGTGTGTTTGTGGTGGTGGAGGGGTTTCTAGTGTGTTGTGGTGGTGGAGGGGTTTCTAGTGTGTTGTGGTGGTGGATAGGTGTCTAGTGTGTCTGTGGTGGTGAGGGGTGTCTAGTGTGTTGTAGTGGTGGGAGGGGGTTTTCTAGTGTGTTGTGGTGGTAGAGGGGTGTCTAGTGTGTTGTGGTGGTGGAGGGGTTGTCTAGTGTGTTGTGGTGGTGGAGGGATGTCTAGTGTGTGCGGTGGTGGGGGTCTAGTGTGTTTGTGGTGTTGGTACTGGTGGTGGTTGCGGGGTCTAGTGTGTGTGGTGGTGAGGCGGTGGTCTTTTAGTGTGTTGTGGTGGTGGAAGGGGGGGTCTAATGTGTGTGGTGTTGGGGGGTCTAGTGTGTTGTGGTGTTGGTAGTGGTGGTGGAAGGGGGGGTCTAGTGTGTTGTGGTGGTGGTTGCGGGTCTAGTGCGTCTGTGGTGGTGGGGGGGGTCTAGTGTGTTTGTGGGTGGTAGGGGTGGTGGTGGAAGGGGGGGTCTATTTTGTTGTGGTGGGTGGCGATCTAGTGTGGTGTAGTTTAGGAGGGGGGGTCTATTGTGTTGTGGTGGTGGGAGGGGGGGTCTAGTGTGTTGTGGTGGGAGGGGGTCTAGTGTGTTGTGGTGGTGGGAGGGGCGCAGTCTAGTGTGTTGTGGTGTGGGAGGGGGGTCTAGTGTTTTGTAGTGGTGGAGGGGGGATCTAGTTTTTTGTAGTGGTGGGGTGAGGTTTAGTGTGTTTTGTGGTGGTGGGAGGGGGTTTCTACTGTGTTGTGGTGGTGGAGGGGTTTCTAGTGTGTTGTGGTGGTGGAGGGGTGTCTAGTGTGTTGGGTGGTGGAGGGGTGTCTAGTGTGTGCGGTGGTGGGGGGTCTAGTGTGTTGTTTTGTTGGTACTGGTGGTGGTTGCGGGGTCTAGTGTGTGTGGTGGTGAGGCGTTCTAGTGTGTTGTGGTGGTGGAAGGGGGTACTAGTGTGTGGTGGTGGGGGGCCTAGTGTGTTGTGGTGTTGGTAGTGGTGGTGGAGGGGGGGGGTCTAGTGTGTTGTTGTGGTTGTGGGGGGGGGGTGGTGTGTTGTGGTGTTGGTGGTGGTGGAAGGGGGAGTCTAGTGTGTTGTGTTGGTGGTTGTGGGGTCTAATGTGTGTGGTGGTGGGGGGTCGAGTGTGTTGTGGTGTTGGTAGTGGTGGTGGAAGTGGGGGGGGTCTAGTGTGTGGTGGTGGTGGCGGGGTCTAGTGTGTTGGGGTGTTTGTAGTGGTGGTGGAAGGGGGGGTCTAGTGTGTTGTGGTGTTGGTAATGGTGGTGGAAGGGGGGTATAGTTTGTTGTGGTGGTGGTTGCGGGGTCTAAATCAAATCAAATCAAATTTTATTTGTCACATACACATGGTTAGCAGATGTTAATGCGAGTGTAGCGAAATGCTTGTGCTTCTAGTTCCGACAATGCAGTAATAACAAGTAATCTAACTAACAATTCCAAAACTACTGTCTTGTACACAGTGTAAGGGGATAAAGAATATGTACATAAGGATATATGAATGAGTGATGGTACAGAGCAGCATAGGCAAGATACAGTAGATGGTATCGGGTACAGTATGTACAATGAGATGAGTATGTAAACAAAGTGGCATAGTATAGTATAAAGTGGCTAGTGATACATGTATTACATAAGGATACCGTCGATGATATAGAGTACAGTATATACGTATGCGTATGAGATGAATAATGTAGGGTAAGTAACATTTATATAAGGTAGCATTGTTTAAAGTGGCTAGTGATATATTTACATCATTTCCCATCAATTCCCATTATTAAAGTGGCTGGAGTTGAGTCAGTGTCAGTGTGTCAGTGTGTTGGCAGCAGCCACTCAGTGTTGTTTAACAGTCTGATGGCCTTGAGATAGAAGCTGTTTTTCAGTCTCTCGGTCCCAGCTTTGATGCACCTGTACTGACCTCGCCTTCTGGATGATAGCGGGGTGAACAGGCAGTGGCTCGGGTGGTTGATGTCCTTGATGATCTTTATGGCCTTCCTGTGACATCGGGTGGTGTAGGTGTCCTGGAGGGCAGGTAGTTTGCCCCCGGTGATGCGTTGTGCAGACCTCACTACCCTCTGGAGAGCCTTACGGTTGAGGGCGGTGCAGTTGCCATACCAGGCGGTGATACAGCCCGCCAGGATGCTCTCGATTGTGCATCTGTAGAAGTTTGTGAGTGCTTTGGTGACAAGCCGAATTTCTTCAGCCTCCTGAGGTTGAAGAGGCGCTGCTGCGCCTTCTTCACGATGCTGTCTGTGTGAGTGGACCAATTCAGTTTGTCTGTGATGTGTATGCCGAGGAACTTAAAACTTGCTACCCTCTCCACTACTGTTCCATCGATGTGGATAGGGGGGTGTTCCCTCTGCTGTTTCCTGAAGTCCACAATCATCTCCTTAGTTTTGTTGACGTTGAGTGTGAGGTTGTTTTCCTGACACCACACTCCGAGGGCCCTCACCTCCTCCCTGTAGGCCGTCTCATCGTTGTTGGTAATCAAGCCTACCACTGTTGTGTCGTCCGCAAACTTGATGATTGAGTTGGAGGCGTCGTGCGTGGCCACGCAGTCGTGGGTGAACAGGGAGTACAGGAGAGGGCTCAGTCTAGTGTGTTGTGGTGGTGTGGCGGGTCTAGTGTGTTGTGGGTTGGTGATTGTGGGGGGGGAACTAGTGTGGTGTAGTTTTAGGGGGGGTCTATTGTGTTGTGGTGGTGAGAGGGGGGGTCTAGTGTGTTGTGGTGTGGGAGGGGGGTGTAGTGTTTTGTAGTGGTGGACGGGTTTCTAGTGTGTTGTGGTGGTGGAGGGGTGTCTAGTGTGTTGTAGTGGTGGAGTGGTGTCTAGTGTGTTGTGGTGGTGGAGGGTTTCTAGTGTGTTGTGGTGGTGGAGGGGTTTCTAGTGTGTTGTGGTGGTGGATAGGTGTCTAGTGTGTTGTGGTGGTGGAGGGGTGTCTAGTGTGTTGTAGTGGTGGGAGGGGTTTCTAGTGTGTTGTGGTGGTAGAGGTGTGTCTAGTGTGTTGTGGTGTGGAGGGGTGTCTAGTGTGTTGTGGTGGTGGAGGGATGTCTAGTGTTTGCGGTGGTGGGGGTCTAGTGTGTTGTGGTGTTGGTACTGGTGGTGGTTGCGGGGTCTAGTGTGTGTGGTGGTGAGGCGGTCTAGTGTGTTTGGTGGTGGAAGGGGGGGTCTAATGTGTGTGGTGGTGGGGGGGTCTAGTGTGTTTTGGTGTTGGTAGTGGTGGTGGAAGGGGGGTCTAGTGTGTGTGGTGGTGGTTGCGGGGTCTAGTGCGTGTGGTGGTGGGGGGGGTCTAGTGTGTTGTGGTGTTGGTAGTGGTGGTGGAAGGGGGGGTCTATTTTGTTGTGGTGGTGGTGATTGTGGGGGCGATCTAGTGTGGTGTAGTTTGAGGAGGGGGAGTCTATTGTGTTGTGGTGGTGGGGGGGGGGGGTCTAGTGTGTGTGGTGGGAGGGGGTCTAGTGTGTTGTGGTGGTGGGAGGGCGCAGTCTAGTGTGTGTGGTGGTGTGGGGGGGGTCTAGTGTTTTGTAGTGGTGGGAGGGGGGATCTAGTTTTTTGTAGTGGTGGGGTGAGGTTTAGTGTGTTTTGTGGTGGTGGGAGGGGTTTCTACTGTGTTGTGGTGGTGGAGGGTTTCTAGTGTGTTGTGGTGGTGGAGGGGTGTCTAGTGTGTTGTGGTGGTGGAGTGGTGTCTAGTGTGTGGGTGGTGGAGGGGTTTCTAGTGTGTTGTGGTGGTGGAGGGGTTTCTAGTGTGTTGTGGTGGTGGAGGGGTGTCTAGTGTGTTGTGGTGGTGGAGGGGTGTCTAGTGTGTTGTGGTGGTGGAGGGGTTTCTAGTGTGTTGTGGTGGTGGAGGGGTTTCTAGTGTGTTGTGGTGGTGGAGGGGTTTCTAGTGTGTTGTGGTGGTGGAGAGGTTTCTAGTGTGTTGTGGTGGTGGAGGGGGTCTAGTGTGTTGTGGTGGTGGAGAGGTGTCTAGTGTGTGCGGTGGTGGGGGGTCTAGTGTGTTGTGGTGGTGGAGGGGTGTCTAGTGTGTTGTGGTGGTGGAGGGGGTGTCTAGTGTGTTGTGGTGGTGGAGTGGTGTCTAGTGTGCTGTGGTGGTGGAGAGTGTGTAGTGTGTGCGGTGGTGGGGGGGTCTAGTGTGTTGTGGTGGTGGAAGGGGGGGGTCTAGGTGTGGTAGTGGTGGGGTGTGGGGGGTCTAGTGGGTTGTGGTGGTGGGAGGGGGGGGGGGGTCTAGTATTTTATAGTAGTGGGAGGGGGGTCTAGTGTGTTGTGGTGGTGGGGGGGCCTATTATGTTTTGTAGTGGTGGGAGGGATGTCTAGTGTGTTGTGGTGGTGGGAGGGGTGTCTAGTGTGTTGTGGTGGTGGAGGGGTTTCTAGTGTGTTGTGGTGGTGGATTGGTTTCTAGTGTGTTGTGGTGGTGGAGGGGTGTCTAGTGTGTTGTGGTGGTGGAGGAGTGTCTAGTGTGTTGTGGTGGTGGGAGGATGTTTAGTGTGTTGTGGTGGTGGAGGGGTGTCTAGTGTGTTGTAGTGGTGGGAGGGTTTCTAGTGTGTTGTGGTGGTGGAGGGGTGTCTAGTGTGTTGTGGTGGTGGAGGGGTGTCTAGTGTGTTGTGGTGGTGGAGGGGGTCTAGTGTGTGCGGTGGTGGGGGGTCTAGTGTGTTGTTTTGTTGGTACTGGTGGTGGTTGCGGGGTCTAGTGTGTGTGGTGGTGAGGCGTTCTAGTGTGTTGTGGTGGTGGAAGGGGGAGTCTAATGTGTGTGGTGTGTGGGGGGGGTCTAGTGTGTTGTGGTGTTGGTAGTGGTGGTGGAAGGGGGGGTCTAGTGTGTTGTGGTGGTGGTTGCGGGTCTAGTGCGTGTGGTGGTGGGGGGGTCTAGTGTGTTGTGGTGTTGGTAGTGGTTGTGGAAGGGGGGGTCTATTGTGTTGTGGTGGTGGTGATTGTGGGGGGGATCTAGTGTGGTGTAGTTTTAGGAGGGGGGGAGTCTATTGTTTTGTGGTGGTGGGTGGGGGGTCTAGTGTGTTGTGGTGGGAGGTTGTCTAGTGTGTTGTGGTGGTGGGAGGGCGCAGTCTAGTGTGTTGTGGTGTAGGAGGGGGGTCTAGTGTTTTGTAGTGGTGGGAGGGGGGTCTAGTTTTTTGTAGTGGTGGGGGGAGGTTAGTGTGTTTTGTGGTGGGGGAGGGGTTTCTAGTGTGTTGTGTGGTGAGAGGGTTTCTAGTGTGTTGTGGTGGTGAGGGGTTTCTAGTGTGTTGTGGTGGTGGAGGGGGGATCTAGTGTGTTGTGGTGGTGGAGGGTGTCTATTGTGTTGTGGTGGTGGAGGGGTGTCTAGTGTGTTGTGGTGGTGGGAGGGTGTTTAGTGTGTTGTGGTGGTGGAGGGGTGTCTAGTGTGTTGTAGTGGTGGGAGGGGTTTCTAGTGTGTTTTGGTGGTGGAGGGGTGTCTAGTGTGTTGTGGTGGTGGAGGGGTGTCTAGTGTGTTGTGGTGGTGGAGGGGTGTCTAGTGTGTTGTGGTGGTGGAGGGGTGTCTAGTGTGTTGTGGTGGTGGAGGGGTGTCTAGTGTGTTGTGGTGGTGGAGGGTGTCTAGTGTGTGCGGTGGTGGGGGGTCTAGTGTGTTGTTTTGTTGTTACTGGTGGTGGTTGCGGGGTCTAGTGTGTGTGGTGGTGAGGCGTTCTAGTGTGTTGTGGTGTGGAAGGGGGAGTCTAATGTGTGTGGTGGTGGGGGGGGGTTCTAGTGTGTTGTGGTGTTGGTAGTGGTGGTGGAAGGGGGGGTCTAGTGTGTTGTGGTGGTGGTTGCGGGGTCTAGTGCGTGTGGTGGGGGGGGGTCTAGTGTGTTGTGGTGTTGGTAGTGGTTGTGGAAGGGGGGGGGTCTATTGTGTTGTGGTGGTGGTGATTGTGGGGGGGGATCTAGTGTGGTGGTGTAGTTTTAGGAGGGGGGGGTCTATTGTTTTGTGGTGGTGGGTGGGGGGGTCTAGTGTGTTGTGGTGGGAGGTGGTCTAGTGTGTTGTGGTGGTGGGAGGGCGCAGTCTAGTGTGTCGTGGTGTAGGAGGGGCGTCTAGTGTTTTGTAGTGGTGGGAGGGGGGGTCTAGTTTTTGTAGTGGTGGGGGGAGGTTTAGTGTGTTTTGTGGTGGTGGAGGGGTTTCTAGTGTGTTGTGGTGGTGGAGGGGTTTCTAGTGTGTTGTGGTGGTGGAGTGGTTTCTAGTGTTTGTGGTGGTGGGAGGGGTTTTCTAGTGTGTTGTGGTGGTGAGAGGGGTGTCTAGTGTGTTGTGGTGGTGGAGGGATGTCTAGTGTGTTGTGGTGGTGGGGGGTGTCTAGTGTGTTGTGGTGGTGGGAGGGGGTGTCCAGTGTGTTGTGGTGGTGGGAGGGGTGTCTAGTGTGTTGTGGTGGGAGGGGGGATCTAGTGTGTTGGATGTGGTAGTGGGAGTGGGGGTCTGGTGTTTTGTTGTGGTGGGAGGGGGGGGGGGGTCTAGGTGGTAGTGGTGGTGGGTGTCGGGGGGTCTAGTGGGTTGTGGTGGTGGGAGGGGGGGGGGTCTAGTATTTTGTAGTAGTGGGGGGGGGGGGGGGGTCCAGTGTGTTTTGGTGGGAGGGGAGGTCAGTGTGTTGTGGTGGTGGGGGGGTCTAGTATGTTTTGTAGTGGTGGGAGGGATGTCTAGTGTGTTGTGGTGGTGGGAGGGATGTCTAGTGTGTTGTGGTGGTGGTGGGAAGGGGGTCTAGTGTTGTGGTGGTTGTGGAGGGGTGTCTACTGTGTTGTGGTGTTGGTACTGGTGGTGGTTGCGGGGTCTAGTGTGTGTGGTGGTGGGGCGGTCTAGTGTGTTGTGGTGGTGGAAGGGGGGGTCTAATGTGTGTGGTGGTGGTTGCGGGGTCTAGTGCGTGTGGTGGTGGGGGGGGTCTAGTGTGTTGTGGTGTTGGTAGTGGTGGTGGAGGGGGGGTCTATTGTGTTGTGGTGGTGGTGATTGTGGGGGGGATCTAGTGTGGTGTAGTTTTAGGAGTGGGGGTATATTGTGTTGTGGTGTTGGTAGTGGTGGTGGAAGGGGGGGTCTGGTGTTTTGTTGTGGTGGGAGGGGGAGGTCTAGTGTTTTGTGGTGGTGGTAGAGGTGGTGGGAGGGGGTCTAGGTTGCTGTGGTGGTGGAAGGGGGGGGTCTAGGTGGGTGTGGGGGGGTCTAGTGGGTTGTGGTGTTGGGAGGGGGGGTCTAGTGTGTTGTGGTGGGAGGGGAGGTCAGTGTGTTGTGGTGGTGGGGGGGGTCTAGTATGTTTTGTAGTGGTGGGAGGGATGTCTAGTGTGTTGTGTTGGTGGTGGGAGTGGGGGTCTAGTGTTGTGGTGGTGGTGGAGGGGTGTCTACTGTGTTGTGGCAGTGGAGGGGTTTCTAGTGTGTTGTGGTGGTGGAGGGGTTTCTAGTGTGTTGTGGTGGTGGAGGGGTTTCTAGTGTGTTGTGGTGGTGGAGGGGTGTCTAGTGTGTTGTTGTGGTGGAGGGGTTTCTAGTGTGTTGTGGTGGTGGAGGGGTGTCTAGTGTGTTGTGGTGGTTGGAGGGGTGTCTAGTGTGTTGTGGTGGTGGAGGGGTTTCTAGTGTGTTGTGGTGGTGGAGGGGTGTCTAGTGTGTTGTGGTGGTTGGAGGGGTGTCTAGTGTGTTGTGGTGGTGGAGGGGTTTCTAGTGTGTTGTGGTGGTGGAGGGGTTTCTAGTGTGTTGTGGTGGTGGAGGGGTGTCTAGTGTGTTGTGGTGGTGGAGAGGTGTCTAGTGTGTGCGGTGGTGGGGGGGGTCTAGTGTGTTGTGGTGGTGGAAGGGGGGGGGGGTCTAGGTGGTAGTGGTGGTGGGTGTGGGGGGGTCTAGTGGGTTGTGGTGGTGGGAGGGGGGGGTCTATTATTTTATAGTAGTGGGAGGGGGGTCTAGTGTGTTGTGGTGGGAGGGGAGGTCAGTGTGTTGTGGTGGTGGGGGGGGGGTCTAGTATGTTTTGTAGTGGTGGGAGGGGATGTCTAGTGTGTTGTGTTGGTGGTGGGAGTGGGGGTCTAGTGTTGTGGTGGTGGTGGAGGGGTGTTTACTGTGTTGTGGCAGTGGAGGGGTTTCTAGTGTGTTGTGGTGGTGGAGGGGTTTCTAGTGTGTTGTGGTGGTGGAGGGTGTCTAGTGTGTTGTGGTGGTGGAGGGGTGTCTAGTGTGTTGTGGTGGTGGAGGGGTGTCTAGTGTGTTGTGGTGGTGGAGAGGTGTCTAGTGTGTGCGGTGGTGGGGGGGGTCTAGTGTGTTGTGGTGGTGGAAGGGGGGGGGTCTAGGTGGTAGTGGTGGTGGGTGTGGGGGGGTCTAGTGGGTTGTGGTGGTGGGAGGGGGGGGTCTATTATTTTATAGTAGTGGGAGGGGGGTCTAGTGTGTTGTGGTGGTGGGGGGGCCTAGTATGTTTTGTCGTGGTGGGAGGGATGTCTAGTGTGTTGTGGTGGTGGGAGGGGTGTCTAGTGTGTTGTGGTGGTGGTGGGAAGGGGGTCTAGTGTTGTGGTGGTGGTGGTGGAGGGGTATCTACTGTGTTGTGGTGTTGGAGGGGTTTCTAGTGTGTTGTGGTGGTGGAGGGGTTTCTAGTGTGTTGTGGTGGTGGAGGGGTGTCTAGTTTGTTGTGGTGGTGGGGGGGTTTCTAGTGTGTTGTGGTGGTGGAGGGGTGTCTAGTGTGTTGTGTTGGTGGAGGGGTTTCTAGTGTGTTGTGGTGGTGTAGGGGTTTCTAGTGTGTTGTGGTTGTGGAGGGGTGTCTACTGTGTTGTGGCAGTGGAGGGGTGTCTAGTGTGTTGTGGTGGTGGGAGGGTGTTTAGTGTGTTGTGGTGGTGGAGGGGTGTCTAGTGTGTTGTAGTGGTGGGAGGGGTTTCTAGTGTGTTGTGGTGGTGGAGGGGTGTCTAGTGTGTTGTGGTGGTGGAGGGGTGTCTAGTGTGTTGTGGTGGTGGAGGGGTGTCTAGTGTGTGCGGTGGTGGGGGGTCTAGTGTGTTGTTTTGTTGGTACTGGTGGTGGTTGCGGGGTCTAGTGTGTGTGGTGGTGAGGCGTTCTAGTGTGTTGTGGTGGTGGAAGGGGGAGTCTAATGTGTGTGGTGGTGGGGGGGGGGGTCTAGTGTGTTGTGGTGTTGGTAGTGGTGGTGGAAGGGGGGGGTCTAGTGTGTTGTGGTGGTGGTTGCGGGGTCTAGTGCGTGTGGTGGTGGTGATTGTGGGGGGGATCTAGTGTGGTGTAGTTTTAGGAGGGGGGGGGGGTCTATTGTTTTGTGGTGGTGGGTGGGGGGGTCTAGTGTGTTGTGGTGGGAGGTGGTCTAGTGTGTTGTGGTGGTGGGAGGGCGCAGTCTAGTGTGTTGTGGTGTATTAGGGGGGTCTAGTGTTTTGTAGTGGTGGGAGGGGGGTCTAGTTTTTTGTAGTGGTGGGGGGAGGTTTAGTGTGTTTTGTGGTGGTGGGAGGGGTTTCTAGTGTGTTGTGGTGGTGGAGGGGTTTCTAGTGTGTTGTGGTGGTGGAGGGGTTTCTAGTGTGTTGTGGTGGTGGGAGGGGTTTCTAGTGTGTTGTGGTGGTGAGAGGGGTGTCTAGTGTGTTGTGGTGGTGGAGGGATGTCTAGTGTGTTGTGGTGGTGGGGGGGTGTCTAGTGTGTTGTGGTGGTGGGAGGGGGTGTCCAGTGTGTTGTGGTGGTGGGAGGGGTGTCTAGTGTGTTGTGGTGGGAGGGGTGGATCTAGTGTGTTGGATGTGGTAGTGGGAGTGGGGGTCTGGTGTTTTGTTGTGGTGGGAGGGGGAGGTCTAGTGTGTTGTGGTGGGAGGGGGTGTCTAGTGTGTTGTGGTGGTGGGAGGGGGTGTCCAGTGTGTTGTGGTGGTGGGAGGGGTGTCTAGTGTGTTGTGGTGGGAGGGGTGGATCTAGTGTGTTGGATGTGGTAGTGGGAGTGGGGGTCTAGTGTTTTGTGGTGGTGGTAGAGGTGGTGGGAGGGGGTCTAGGTTGCTGTGGTGGTGGAAGGGGGGGGGTCTAGGTGGTAGTGGTGGTGGGTGTGGGGGGGTCTAGTGGGTTGTGGTGGTGGGAGGGGGGGGGTCTAGTATTTTGTAGTAGTGGGGGGGGAGGGGGTCCAGTGTGTTGTGGTGGGAGGGGAGGTCAGTGTGTTGTGGTGGTGGGGGGGTCTAGTATGTTTTGTAGTGGTGGGAGGGATGTCTAGTGTGTTGTGCTGGTGGGAGGGGTGTCTAGTGTGTTGTGGTGTTGGTACTGGTGGTGGTTGCGGGGTCTAGTGTGTGTGGTGGTGGGGCGGTCTAGTGTGTTGTGGTGGTGGAAGGGGGGGTCTAATGTGTGTGGTGGTGGTTGCGGGGTCTAGTGCGTGTGGTGGTGGGGGGGGTCTAGTGTGTTGTGGTGTTGGTAGTGGTGGTGGAGGGGGGGTCTATTGTGTTGTGGTGGTGGTGATGGGGGGGGGATCTAGTGTGGTGTAGTTTTAGGAGTGGGGGTATATTGTGTTGTGGTGTTGGTAGTGGTGGTGGAAGGGGGGGTCTGGTGTTTTGTTGTGGTGGGAGGGGGAGGTCTAGTGTTTTGTGGTGGTGGTAGAGGTGGTGGGAGGGGGTCTAGGTTGCTGTGGTCGTGGAAGGGGGGGGTCTAGGTGGGTGTGGGGGGGGTCTAGTGGGTTGTGGTGTTGGGAGGGGGGGTCTAGTATGTTGTAGTAGTGGGAGGGGGGGTCTAGTGTGTTGTGGTGGGAGGGGAGGTCAGTGTGTTGTGGTGGTGGGGGGGGGGGTCTAGTATGTTTTGTAGTGGTGGGAGGGGATGTCTAGTGTGTTGTGTTGGTGGTGGGAGTGGGGGTCTAGTGTTGTGGTGGTGGTGGAGGGGTGTCTACTGTGTTGTGGCAGTGGAGGGGTTTCTAGTGTGTTGTGGTGGTGGAGGGGTTTCTAGTGTGTTGTGGTGGTGGAGGGTGTCTAGTGTGTTGTGGTGGTGGAGGGGTGTCTAGTGTGTTGTGGTGGTGGAGGGGTGTCTAGTGTGTTGTGGTGGTGGAGGGGTGTCTAGTGTGTGCGGTGGTGGGGGGGGTCTAGTGTGTTGTGGTGGTGGAAGGGGGGGGGGTCTAGGTGGTAGTGGTGGTGGGTGTGGGGGGGTCTAGTGGGTTGTGGTGGTGGGAGGGGGGGGTCTATTATTTTATAGTAGTGGGAGGGGGGTCTAGTGTGTTGTGGTGGTGGGGGGGCCTAGTATGTTTTGTCGTGGTGGGAGGGATGTCTAGTGTGTTGTGGTGGTGGGAGGGGTGTCTAGTGTGTTGTGGTGGTGGTGGGAAGGGGGTCTAGTGTTGTGGTGGTGGTGGTGGAGGGGTATCTACTGTGTTGTGGTGTTGGAGGGGTTTCTAGTGTGTTGTGGTGGTGGAGGGGTTTCTAGTGTGTTGTGGTGGTGGAGGGGTTTCTAGTGTGTTGTGGTGGTGGAGGGGTGTCTAGTTTGTTGTGGTGGTGGGGGGGTTTCTAGTGTGTTGTGGTGGTGGAGGGGTGTCTAGTGTGTTGTGGTGGTGGAGGGGTGTCTAGTGTGTTGTGGTGGTGGAGGGGTGTCTAGTGTGTTGTAGTGGTGGGAGGGGTTTCTAGTGTGTTGTGTTGGTGGAGGGGTTTCTAGTGTGTTGTGGTGGTGGAGGGGTTTCTAGTGTGTTGTGGTGGGAGGGGGAGGTCTAGTGTGTTGTGGTGGGAGGGGGTGTCTAGTGTGTTGTGGTGGTGGGAGGGGGTGTCCAGTGTGTTGTGGTGGTGGGAGGGGTGTCTAGTGTGTTGTGGTGGGAGGGGTGGATCTAGTGTGTTGGATGTGGTAGTGGGAGTGGGGGTCTAGTGTTTTGTGGTGGTGGTAGAGGTGGTGGGAGGGGGTCTAGGTTGCTGTGGTGGTGGAAGGGGGGGGGGTCTAGGTGGTAGTGGTGGTGGGTGTGGGGGGGTCTAGTGGGTTGTGGTGGTGGGAGGGGGGGGGGGTCTAGTATTTTGTAGTAGTGGGGGGGGGGGGGGGGTCCAGTGTGTTGTGGTGGGAGGGGAGGTCAGTGTGTTGTGGTGGTGGGGGGGTCTAGTATGTTTTGTAGTGGTGGGAGGGATGTCTAGTGTGTTGTGCTGGTGGGAGGGGTGTCTAGTGTGTTGTGGTGTTGGTACTGGTGGTGGTTGCGGGGTCTAGTGTGTGTGGTGGTGGGGCGGTCTAGTGTGTTGTGGTGGTGGAAGGGGGGGTCTAATGTGTGTGGTGGTGGTTGCGGGGTCTAGTGCGTGTGGTGGTGGGGGGGGTCTAGTGTGTTGTGGTGTTGGTAGTGGTGGTGGAGGGGGGGTCTATTGTGTTGTGGTGGTGGTGATGGGGGGGGGATCTAGTGTGGTGTAGTTTTAGGAGTGGGGGTATATTGTGTTGTGGTGTTGGTAGTGGTGGTGGAAGGGGGGGTCTGGTGTTTTGTTGTGGTGGGAGGGGGAGGTCTAGTGTTTTGTGGTGGTGGTAGAGGTGGTGGGAGGGGGTCTAGGTTGCTGTGGTCGTGGAAGGGGGGGGTCTAGGTGGGTGTGGGGGGGGTCTAGTGGGTTGTGGTGTTGGGAGGGGGGGTCTAGTATGTTGTAGTAGTGGGAGGGGGGGTCTAGTGTGTTGTGGTGGGAGGGGAGGTCAGTGTGTTGTGGTGGTGGGGGGGGGGTCTAGTATGTTTTGTAGTGGTGGGAGGGGATGTCTAGTGTGTTGTGTTGGTGGTGGGAGTGGGGGTCTAGTGTTGTGGTGGTGGTGGAGGGGTGTCTACTGTGTTGTGGCAGTGGAGGGGTTTCTAGTGTGTTGTGGTGGTGGAGGGGTTTCTAGTGTGTTGTGGTGGTGGAGGGTGTCTAGTGTGTTGTGGTGGTGGAGGGGTGTCTAGTGTGTTGTGGTGGTGGAGGGGTGTCTAGTGTGTTGTGGTGGTGGAGAGGTGTCTAGTGTGTGCGGTGGTGGGGGGGGTCTAGTGTGTTGTGGTGGTGGAAGGGGGGGGGTCTAGGTGGTAGTGGTGGTGGGTGTGGGGGGGTCTAGTGGGTTGTGGTGGTGGGAGGGGGGGGTCTATTATTTTATAGTAGTGGGAGGGGGGTCTAGTGTGTTGTGGTGGTGGGGGGGCCTAGTATGTTTTGTCGTGGTGGGAGGGATGTCTAGTGTGTTGTGGTGGTGGGAGGGGTGTCTAGTGTGTTGTGGTGGTGGTGGGAAGGGGGTCTAGTGTTGTGGTGGTGGTGGTGGAGGGGTATCTACTGTGTTGTGGTGTTGGAGGGGTTTCTAGTGTGTTGTGGTGGTGGAGGGGTTTCTAGTGTGTTGTGGTGGTGGAGGGGTTTCTAGTGTGTTGTGGTGGTGGAGGGGTGTCTAGTTTGTTGTGGTGGTGGGGGGGTTTCTAGTGTGTTGTGGTGGTGGAGGGGTGTCTAGTGTGTTGTGGTGGTGGAGGGGTGTCTAGTGTGTTGTGGTGGTGGAGGGGTGTCTAGTGTGTTGTAGTGGTGGGAGGGGTTTCTAGTGTGTTGTGTTGGTGGAGGGGTTTCTAGTGTGTTGTGGTGGTGGAGGGGTTTCTAGTGTGTTGTGGTTGTGGAGGGGTGTCTACTGTGTTGTGGCAGTGGAGGGGTGTCTAGTGTGTTGTGGTGGTGGGAGGGTGTTTAGTGTGTTGTGGTGGTGGAGGGGTGTCTAGTGTGTTGTAGTGGTGGGAGGGGTTTCTAGTGTGTTGTGGTGGTGGAGGGGTGTCTAGTGTGTTGTGGTGGTGGAGGGGTGTCTAGTGTGTTGTGGTGGTGGAGGGGTGTCTAGTGTGTGCGGTGGTGGGGGGTCTAGTGTGTTGTTTTGTTGGTACTGGTGGTGGTTGCGGGGTCTAGTGTGTGTGGTGGTGAGGCGTTCTAGTGTGTTGTGGTGGTGGAAGGGGGAGTCTAATGTGTGTGGTGGTGGGGGGGGGGGGGGGGGGTCTAGTGTGTTGTGGTGTTGGTAGTGGTGGTGGAAGGGGGGGTCTAGTGTGTTGTGGTGGTGGTTGCGGGGTCTAGTGCGTGTGGTGGTGGGGGGGGTCTAGTGTGTTGTGGTGTTGGTAGTGGTTGTGGAAGGGGGGGTCTATTGTGTTGTGGTGGTGGTGATTGTGGGGGGGATCTAGTGTGGTGTAGTTTTAGGAGGGGGGGGTCTATTGTTTTGTGGTGGTGGGTGGGGGGGTCTAGTGTGTTGTGGTGGGAGGTGGTCTAGTGTGTTGTGGTGGTGGGAGGGCGCAGTCTAGTGTGTTGTGGTGTATTAGGGGGGTCTAGTGTTTTGTAGTGGTGGGAGGGGGGTCTAGTTTTTTGTAGTGGTGGGGGGAGGTTTAGTGTGTTTTGTGGTGGTGGGAGGGGTTTCTAGTGTGTTGTGGTGGTGGAGGGGTTTCTAGTGTGTTGTGGTGGTGGAGGGGTTTCTAGTGTGTTGTGGTGGTGGGAGGGGTTTCTAGTGTGTTGTGGTGGTGAGAGGGGTGTCTAGTGTGTTGTGGTGGTGGAGGGATGTCTAGTGTGTTGTGGTGGTGGGGGGGTGTCTAGTGTGTTGTGGTGGTGGGAGGGGGTGTCCAGTGTGTTGTGGTGGTGGGAGGGGTGTCTAGTGTGTTGTGGTGGGAGGGGTGGATCTAGTGTGTTGGATGTGGTAGTGGGAGTGGGGGTCTGGTGTTTTGTTGTGGTGGGAGGGGGAGGTCTAGTGTGTTGTGGTGGGAGGGGGAGGTCTAGTGTGTTGTGGTGGGAGGGGGTGTCTAGTGTGTTGTGGTGGTGGGAGGGGGTGTCCAGTGTGTTGTGGTGGTGGGAGGGGTGTCTAGTGTGTTGTGGTGGGAGGGGTGGATCTAGTGTGTTGGATGTGGTAGTGGGAGTGGGGGTCTAGTGTTTTGTGGTGGTGGTAGAGGTGGTGGGAGGGGGTCTAGGTTGCTGTGGTGGTGGAAGGGGGGGGGTCTAGGTGGTAGTGGTGGTGGGTGTGGGGGGGTCTAGTGGGTTGTGGTGGTGGGAGGGGGGGGGGTCTAGTATTTTGTAGTAGTGGGGGGGGGGGGGGGGGTCCAGTGTGTTGTGGTGGGAGGGGAGGTCAGTGTGTTGTGGTGGTGGGGGGGTCTAGTATGTTTTGTAGTGTTGGGAGGGATGTCTAGTGTGTTGTGCTGGTGGGAGGGGTGTCTAGTGTTTTGTGGTGTTGGTACTGGTGGTGGTTGCGGAGTCTAGTGTGTGTGGTGGTGGGGCGGTCTAGTGTGTTGTGGTGGTGGAAGGGGGGGTCTAATGTGTGTGGTGGTGGTTGCGGGGTCTAGTGCGTGTGGTGGTGGGGGGGGTCTAGTGTGTTGTGGTGTTGGTAGTGGTGGTGGAGGGGGGGTCTATTGTGTTGTGGTGGTGGTGATGGGGGGGGGATCTAGTGTGGTGTAGTTTTAGGAGTGGGGGTATATTGTGTTGTGGTGTTGGTAGTGGTGGTGGAAGGGGGGGTCTGGTGTTTTGTTGTGGTGGGAGGGGGAGGTCTAGTGTTTTGTGGTGGTGGTAGAGGTGGTGGGAGGGGGTCTAGGTTGCTGTGGTCGTGGAAGGGGGGGGTCTAGGTGGGTGTGGGGGGGGTCTAGTGGGTTGTGGTGTTGGGAGGGGGGGTCTAGTATGTTGTAGTAGTGGGAGGGGGGGTCTAGTGTGTTGTGGTGGTGGAGGGGTGTCTAGTGTGTTGTGGTGGTGGAGGGGGGTCTAGTGTTGTGGTGGTGGTGGAGGGGTGTCTACTGTGTTGTGGCAGTGGAGGGGTTTCTAGTGTGTTGTGGTGGTGGAGGGGTTTCTAGTGTGTTGTGGTGGTGGAGGGTGTCTAGTGTGTTGTGGTGGTGGAGGGGTGTCTAGTGTGTTGTGGTGGTGGAGGGGTGTCTAGTGTGTTGTGGTGGTGGAGTGGTGTCTACTGTGTTGTGGCAGTGGAGGGGTTTCTAGTGTGTTGTGGTGGTGGAGGGGTGTCTAGTGTGTTGTGGTGGTGGAGGGGTTTCTAGTGTGTTGTGGTGGTTGGAGGGGTTTCTAGTGTGTTGTGGTGGTGGAGGGGTTTCTAGTGTGTTGTGGTGGTGGAGGGGTTTCTAGTGTGTTGTGGTGGTGGAGGGGTTTCTAGTGTGTTGTGGTGGTGGAGGGGTGTCTATTGTGTTGTGGTGGTGGGAGGGTGTCTAGTGTGTTGTGGTGGTGGAGGGGTGTCTAGTGTGTTGTGGTGGTTGGAGGGGTGTCTAGTGTGTTGTGGTGGTGGAGGGGTTTCTAGTGTGTTGTGGTGGTTGGAGGGGTGTCTAGTGTGTTGTGGTGGTGGAGGGGTGTCTAGTGTGTTGTGGTGGTGGAGGGGTGTCTAGTGTGTTGTGGTGGTGGAGGGGTGTCTAGTGTGTTGTAGTGGTGGAGGGGTGTCGAGTATGTTGTGGTGGTGGAGGGGTGTCTAGTGTGTTGTGGTGGTGGAGGGGTGTCTAGTGTGTTGTGGTGGTGGGAGGGGTGTCTAGGTTGTTGTGGTGTTGGAAGGGGGGTTCTAGTGTGCTGTGTTTGTGTGTGTGTGTGTGTGTGTGTGTGTGTGTGTGTGTGTGTGTGTGTGTGTGTGTGTGTGTGTGTGTGTGTGTTTGTATGTAGGAGGTGTGTCTTGCTGCCCAGTTCCTTCTCTCCTGCATGCTACCCTGTTCTCCTGTCCTCCCCTCCACATGCAGATCGAGCCTTGCCCTGAGGTATGTGAGTGTATATGTGTTTGTGTGCTCCCTCTCAATATTATTTTTTTACGGAGAGCATACACAGAGAGAGAGAGAGATAGAGAGGCTCAGGAAGTAGACTGGTGATTTGTGTTGAGTAGTGTACTCCTGTAATCTGCTCAGATCAGATCAGCCAGAGACAGTAATGCTACATCAAGCCAAATGTCACACTGCTCTTTCTTCATATCTCTCTCTCTCCCTCTCTTTCTCTCTTTCTCTCTCTGTCTGTCTGTCTGTCTGTCTGTCTGTCTGTCTGTCTGTCTGTCTGTCTGTCTGTCTGTCTCTATCTTTCACCCTCTCTCTCTCTCTCTCCCCCCTCTCTCTCTCAGTCTCTCTCTCTCTCTCTCTCTCTCTACTTCACTCTCTCTTTTTTCTTTTTACTGCAGTGGGGAGCCAGCCCTGCTGCATAGGGAAAGACGAAGGATGGAAGAGAGAGAGTCTGAGAGAGGAGTGAGTGAGAGAGAGGGGGAAAGGGGAAGAAAATAACTGTGAAAGGTGGGAGGAACAGATGAGAAAGGGATGACTGCATTGTTTGTTAGTGTGCCTGCAAGAGACTGATTCTGAATCAAGCAAAGTCACATGCATCACACACACTTGCACACACAAACACACATAAACACACACATTAGTGTGTTGCTGGCCCATGCTGGATGGCTTGGCAGAGGGAAATTAAGCCTAACAACCGTGGCATCTGTCTCAGCAGCAGGAGTGTCCCGCCTTCCCTCCCACACGTGACCCGCCCTGCGCCCCATCCACTAAGCTCATGCCAGCCCCAGGATGTTCTGCTGCCCCGACACCCTCCCTTATCCCTCCCTCACCTTCCCTTCCTCCCCTTAACCCCTCTCTGCACTGCCAACCGCTACAAACCAACCTGATCTGTGCCCGCAGCCACGCTTCACCCGTTTGAGCAACATCCAGGAGCTAGCGATATGGATACTTTACATATTCATAGCAGTCACAGAGCTCACAGTTCCTGCTCCTGCAACCTAGAACCCTGTAGCTCAGTGGTCACCAACCGGTCGATCGCGATCGACTCGCCGATCTTCAAGGCATTCCTTGTCGATCTCCAAACATTTCTGTAGAAAAGCCAACGATAAAGGCTTGCGCTCCTTTTTATTCTTGTTGCGTGGCCATCCAACTTGGAATTCCAAGTCAGAAACTCTGGCATCTTTCTAGAGGTTTTCCCAGTTCTTTTGAAAGCATCATGACCATCAGATGCAGGTACCATCAGTCCAGTCAAATAAAATAACTAATTATTAGCTAATTATTTAAATTTTTGCTCAGCTGTGTCTCGTAGGTGCTACACCAACTGACCTATTTTGTTATCAAAGCTTGAGTTTTGAAATATAATATGGTCTCAAAAGAGCAACATTGTCAGGCCAGTCATATAGCCGATATGCTGTGATCATATATTAGTCCTACTGCACAAACCTCATTCCTGCAAAACTGTGTTTATTAGGTTCATGTTACATTTTTTAAAGTCATGTTATAAAACAATTCTGAGTGGTAGATCTCGGCTGTCTTTTTGACTCAGAAAAGGTGACCACTGGTCAAGCGCTACCAGGTCACACTACCGCTACACTCTACACACTCTCCTCTCCTCCACCATTTTGAGAGCGGAGAGAGAGAGGGATATCTTAGAGCTCTTACTAATGTGTGTGTGCCTCTGGTTCTTGGCCAACACGCAATCAATGTGTATTGATGGAATATGTAAGTACTGCTTTAATTCCTCACTCTGTGACTTGCAGTGAAACGTCCTCCTTCAGTAGTTCCAGCAGCAGCCAGTCTGGCCTCCCAGCTGATTGTGCTCAGAGCTAAATATAAATCCTGATCCCCTCTCTTCCCTCGCTCCCCCGTTTTCTCTCTCTCTCTCTCTCTCTCTCTCTCTCTCTCTCTCTCTCTCTCTCTCTCTCTCTCTCTATCTCTCTCTCTCTCTCTCTCTCTCTCTCTCTCTCTCTCTCCTCTCTCTCTCTCTCTCCTCAGGGCTAAGCCTATACAGCTAACAGAGCCAGCTAAAGGGGTTGTGCTGCACTATACTACACTACATAACAGTGAAACCCAACCGGAGATGGGAAAGAGCAAACTAGTACACACGCTAACAGGGACACTCTCACACTAAGCACGCATGCAGTATACTAAGCACACACATACTCTACACAAGGACACACATGCAAACGCTATTAGGCAATACAGTTAGGAATGCATTCTCACACAAATATGTAGACGTTGATAGAGTGACTAATATCTCCCTTTTTATTTTGATAGCTGTTTTGTGTGTGTTTGTGTGCGTCTCACATGCACACACACACACACACACACACACACACACACACACACACACACACACACACACACACACACACACACACACACACACACACACACACACACACACACACACACACACACACACAGTTGTTTGTCGGGTGTGTATGAGAGAGTAGTCTTCCGGGGAGAAGAGAGAAAAGCCCTAATATGCGTCTCTGTCTCCAAGCCTCATAAAGCCACATCCATGTGTATCAGCAGCAGATGTCTCTGCCTCCCTCTAATGCTCTTCCTTCCTCTCCCCTCTCCTCCTCCCTGCCTCTCTTTTCCCTTCACATCCAACCCCCTCCTCTCTCCTCCTCTCCCTGTCTTACTCTCGTCATCCTTCTTCCTGTAATGATTCCTTCTTCCCTCTTTCTCTCCCTACTCCCTTCCAGTCCTCCCCGGGTACCGATGACGTGGACCTTGTTTAAGGCAGCCCCCTGCTCCTCTCTGATTCAGAGGGGTTGGGTTAAGGCAGCCCCCTGCTCCTCTCTGATTCAGAGGGGTTGGGTTAAGACACATTTTGGTTGAATGCATTCAGTTGTGCAATTGACTAGGTATGCCCTTCCCATCCTTCAACCCTCCCTCTACTCCCCTCCTCCTCTCCAGTCCCTCTCCTCCCTATCTTCCTTCCATCATCCCTCCCCTCCTCCTCTCCAGTCCCTCTCTTCCCTCTCACTCTATCTGCCCTCCCTCTACTCCCCTCCTCTTCTCCAGTCCCTCTCCTCCCTATCTTCCTTCCATCATCCCTCCCCCTCATCCTCTCCAGTCCCTCTCGTCCCTCTTACTCTATCTGCCCTCCCTCTACTCCCCTCCTTCTCTCCAGTTCTTCTCCTCTCTCTCACTCTATCTGCCCTCCTCCTCTCCAGTCCCTCTTCTCCCTCTCTCTCACTCTATCGTAACCTTTCCTTCCCTCTCTCTCAGTGTTCCTCCCTCCTATTCTCTTTTTCTCCTCTGCTTCATGTAGGCCGCATGTTAGCCCTGGGCCTCGCTTATCTCAGCCTCCCTCTCTCCCCTCCCCTTATATCCAGCCTTATTTCTCTGGGGGGTATGATGTGTGCTCTGGCACACACTGTGTTATCGAGCTCATCAAGTGTGATTGACTGGATGGCTGGTAGGGGAGGATGTCGATGCTTGGGCAAACAGGTGGGCTCTGGGATTTGGGTTCAAGAGATAGATGGGGATGTAGTGTTATTAGTCTGCCAGCTCTAGACTTGTAGTCTCCATATACGTGGGGTGGTATCTCATGAGGTTTCAGTGAACACAACCATATGGCTGAGACACGTTGTTGAATTGATATTATGCAGTTAGAGAGATATAGAGTGTGTGGAATGCCAGCAAGCTTAAACACACAAGATGGATGAGGAGCCGGAACTAATGTGGCAGCCATGTTTTAAAGATTGGCTTGGATGAGCACACTGGAAAAACAATTTGGCCAACAAGTTTAGTGCTTGAACACTTTGGGATCATTCTAGACATTTTTGGGGCGTCACCAAAATGAGCACAGATTGTTGCTCGGTCTTTGGTTAGTGGTCTTACATGGTTTGTTCTTTCTTCTTGCCAAAGCTGGGTTATCATGTAGCCCTTTTCTTCTGTTCCTATCACAGATCCCAATATCTCATGGGAGAGAAAGACAGGGAGGGAGAGAGAGAGGGAGGGATAAATGGAGAGAGGGGTAGAGTGAGATATGGAGAGAGGGAGATACCATTAGAGAGAGAGAGAGAGAGAGAGAGATGTGGTCTGGGATGCAGCTCAGCAGGCCCAGATCCCTTATTAAAGCTGTCCTCTGTGGCTGCCTGCTGCCCTCCCCTCCAACTGCTTCACCCTGTAAATCAGCCTTTTAATTGGAGAGGGCACCGGGAGAGAGAGGGACTGCCTCACCCAAAATCTATTCCATACTCAGAGAGATGGATGGAGAGAGAGCGAAAGAGGTAGGGAGAGAGAGAGAGCTAGGGAAAAAGAGTAAGACATGGAGGGAAAGAAGGGCAGAGAGATAGAGAAGGAGAAGAAAGAGAGAGCAAAACTGTCGCTGGTGGGATGCATGGTTGGAGACCAAGGAAGCGGTTCCATGCACAGGGGAGTGAGTGAGAGAGAGAGAGAGAGAGAGAGAGAGAGGTAGATAGATATATGATGAGGTATCCTGGAAAGGAGCGGGGGAGGAGGGGAAGTGGATGGGGAGTAAATTAAAAGATGGCATATTAATGGAGAGAGACTGGAGGAGCGAGGGTGTGCAAGGAGAGGAGGAAAAGAGGAGAGCAGGACAAAGGGTGACGAAGATAAATAAAATGGAGGGAGTCAAATGGGGAGAGGTGACGGTGAGAGAAAGGGAAGGTGAGACAGAAGAAAAGAGGAGATGAAGCTTGATTTCACCCGAGTTGCAGCCTGAGTGTCCTTCCTTAACGGGGTTGTCATGACAACAGTGTACAAGAGAGTCTGGCTAATGTGGAGTGTGTATGTTCGCGCTACTCCTCCTCAAGCTAGTGTGTGTTTGTGGAAGAATGTATACCACCCATATTAACATAGATAGATACCATTGCGTTTCTGTTTATTCACTGTATTTGTTTGGCTGTGTCCTTGTATGAACAACAACGAGAGAGAGAGAGAAAGAGAGAGAGAGAAGTATGGAGAAGAGTGTGAATAGCTCTTTCACTTTCTGTGGCAACTACTCGACGTTGAACTGTGACTCTCCCATTGCTTGTCAGACATTGTGTAGCAGGTCAGGTGATGTAATGATGTCACAGCTGGTCAGGTGATGTCACCCTGGTCAGGTGACGTGGTTGTCACGGAGCCCAGCTGTCAGACGGAGCAGAGGCAGTGTTCCCAAAGGAGTGCCAATCTGTCATCATTATATTAATGACACGCGTTGCACTGCTAGCAATGTCATCTCTTGTGTGTGCCAAAGTTAACGAGCAGGCCTTAATTGTAAAATTAATTTTAAAAACATTTTGATTAAAGACCACCCTCCGCACTCCATCTTCATCCGTTCCCCTGTTCTTTCCACACCTCTTTATTCCATCCCTCTTTTCAACATATGTTTGTCATTTGAGGTTCGTTACAGGTCTTGTGCTCAGGCCCTCAGTTCTCAGTTTAAATCCTTTTCTCTCTCTCTCTTTGTTCCTTCCGCCTTGAACTTCCTCCTTACTGTTGTTCCTTCTGCCTTGAACTTCCCCCTTACTGTTGTTCCTTCTGCCTTGAACTTCCTCCTTACTGTTGTTCCTTCTGCCTTGAACTTCCTCCTTACTGTTGTTCCTTCTGCCTTGAACTTCCTCCTTACTGTTGTTCCTTCTGCCTTGAACTTCCCCCTTACTGTTGTTCCTTCTGCCTTGAACTTCCTCCTTACTGTTGTTCCTTCTGCCTTGAATTTCCTCCTTACTGTTGTTCCTTCTGCCTTGAACTTCCCCCTTACTGTTGTTCCTTCTGCCTTGAACGTCCTCCTTACTGTTGTTCCTTCTGCCTTGAACTTCCTCCTTACTGTTGTTCCTTCTGCCTTGAATTTCCTCCTTACTGTTGTTCCTTCTGCCTTGAACTTCCCCCTTACTGTTGTTCCTTCTGCCTTGAACGTCCTCCTTACTGTTGTTCCTTCTGCCTTGAACTTCCCCCTTACTGTTGTTTCTTCTGCCTTGAACTTCCTCCTTACTGTTGTTCCTTCTGCCTTGAAATTCCTCCTTACTGTTGTTCCTTCTGCCTTGAACTTCCCCCTTACTGTTGTTCCTTCTGCCTTGAACTTCCTCCTTACTGTTGTTCCTTCTGCCTTGAATTTCCTCCTTACTGTTGTTCCTTCTGCCTTGAACTTCCCCCATACTGTTGTTTCTTCTGCCTTGAACTTCCTCCTTACTGTTGTTCCTTCTGCCTTGAACTTCCTCCTTACTGTTGTTCCTTCTGCCTTGAACTTCCTCCTTACTGCTGTTCCTTCTGCCTTGAACTTCCTCCTTACTGTTGTTCCTTCTGCCTTGAACTTCCTCCTTACTGTTGTTCCTTCTGCCTTGAACTTCCTCCTTACTGCTGTTCCTTCTGCCTTGAACTTCCTCCTTAATGTTTTCCTTCTGCCTTGAACTTCCTCCTTACTGTTGTTCCTTCTGCCTTGAACTTCCTCCTTACTGTTGTTCCTTCTGCCTTGAACTTCCTCCTTACTGTTGTTCCTTCTGCCTTGAACTTCCTCCTTACTGCTGTTCCTTCTGCCTTGAACTTCCTCCTTACTGTTGTTCCTTCTGCCTTGAACTTCCTCCTTACTGTTGTTCCTTCTGCCTTGAACTTCCTCCTTACTGCTGTTTCTTCTGCCTTGAACTTCCTCCTTACTGTTGTTCCTTCTGCCTTGAACTTCCTCCTTACTGTTGTTCCTTCTGCCTTGAATGTCCTTCTTACTGTTGTTCCTTCTGCCTTGAACTTCCCCCTTACTGTTGTTTCTTCTGCCTTGAACTTCCTCCTTACTGTTGTTCCTTCTGCCTTGAACTTCCTCCTTACTGTTGTTCCTTCTGCCTTGAACTTCCTCCTTACTGCTGTTCCTTCTGCCTTGAACTTCCTCCTTACTGTTGTTCCTTCTGCCTTGAACTTCCTCCTTACTGTTGTTCCTTCTGCCTTGAACTTCCTCCTTACTGCTGTTTCTTCTGCCTTGAACTTCCTCCTTACTGTTGTTCCTTCTGCCTTGAACTTCCTCCTTACTGTTGTTCCTTCTACCTTGAACTTCCTCCTTACTGTTGTTCCTTCTGCCTTGAACTTCCTCCTTACTGTTGTTCCTTCTGCCTTGAACTTCCCCCTTACTGTTGTTCCTTCTGCCTTGAACTTCCTCCTTACTGTTGTTCCTTCTGCCTTGAAATTCCTCCTTACTGTTGTTCCTTCTGCCTTGAACTTCCCCCTTACTGTTGTTCCTTCT
The DNA here is from genome assembly GCF_013265735.2 of Oncorhynchus mykiss. Classification (NCBI taxonomy): domain Eukaryota; kingdom Metazoa; phylum Chordata; class Actinopteri; order Salmoniformes; family Salmonidae; genus Oncorhynchus; species Oncorhynchus mykiss. The sequence goes on along the minus strand of NC_048576.1, from coordinate 83,945,475 downwards.
GCCTTGAACTTCCTCCTTACTGTTGTTCCTTCTGCCTTGAATTTCCTCCTTACTGTTGTTCCTTCTGCCTTGAACTTCCCCCATACTGTTGTTTCTTCTGCCTTGAACTTCCTCCTTACTGTTGTTCCTTCTGCCTTGAACTTCCTCCTTACTGTTGTTCCTTCTGCCTTGAACTTCCTCCTTACTGCTGTTCCTTCTGCCTTGAACTTCCTCCTTACTGTTGTTCCTTCTGCCTTGAACTTCCTCCTTACTGTTGTTCCTTCTGCCTTGAACTTCCTCCTTACTGCTGTTCCTTCTGCCTTGAACTTCCTCCTTAATGTTTTCCTTCTGCCTTGAACTTCCTCCTTACTGTTGTTCCTTCTGCCTTGAACTTCCTCCTTACTGTTGTTCCTTCTGCCTTGAATGTCCTTCTTACTGTTGTTCCTTCTGCCTTGAACTTCCCCCTTACTGTTGTTTCTTCTGCCTTGAACTTCCTCCTTACTGTTGTTCCTTCTGCCTTGAACTTCCTCCTTACTGTTGTTCCTTCTGCCTTGAACTTCCTCCTTACTGCTGTTCCTTCTGCCTTGAACTTCCTCCTTACTGTTGTTCCTTCTGCCTTGAACTTCCTCCTTACTGTTGTTCCTTCTGCCTTGAACTTCCTCCTTACTGCTGTTTCTTCTGCCTTGAACTTCCTCCTTACTGTTGTTCCTTCTGCCTTGAACTTCCTCCTTACTGTTGTTCCTTCTACCTTGAACTTCCTCCTTACTGTTGTTCCTTCTGCCTTGAACTTCCTCCTTACTGTTGTTCCTTCTGCCTTGAACTTCCCCCTTACTGTTGTTCCTTCTGCCTTGAACTTCCTCCTTACTGTTGTTCCTTCTGCCTTGAAATTCCTCCTTACTGTTGTTCCTTCTGCCTTGAACTTCCCCCTTACTGTTGTTCCTTCTGCCTTGAACTTCCTCCTTACTGTTGTTCCTTCTGCCTTGAATTTCCTCCTTACTGTTGTTCCTTCTGCCTTGAACTTCCCCCATACTGTTGTTTCTTCTGCCTTGAACTTCCTCCTTACTGTTGTTCCTTCTGCCTTGAACTTCCTCCTTACTGTTGTTCCTTCTGCCTTGAACTTCCTCCTTACTGCTGTTCCTTCTGCCTTGAACTTCCTCCTTACTGTTGTTCCTTCTGCCTTGAACTTCCTCCTTACTGTTGTTCCTTCTGCCTTGAACTTCCTCCTTACTGCTGTTCCTTCTGCCTTGAACTTCCTCCTTAATGTTTTCCTTCTGCCTTGAACTTCCTCCTTACTGTTGTTCCTTCTGCCTTGAACTTCCTCCTTACTGTTGTTCCTTCTGCCTTGAACTTCCTCCTTACTGTTGTTCCTTCTGCCTTGAACTTCCTCCTTACTGCTGTTCCTTCTGCCTTGAACTTCCTCCTTAATGTTTTCCTTGATCTTCCTCCTTATTGTTCTTTCTTTTTTTCCTTTTCTGCTCATCACCTTTTACCCCCAAACCACCAATGTTCTTCTCATGAAGTATCCGTCTTTTTCTCTTAATCACACTCTCCTCTTATTGGTCTAGTTCAGTCTTTAGCCTCTCCAATTCACTCTTTCTTTTACTCATCCTCCTTTCAACTCAAATCAGCCGTTGTCTTCTCTTAGTTTTTTATTTAACCTTTATTTAAGCAGGAAGTCATGCTGAGACCACAGTTTCTTCTGCAGAGGAGCCCTGCATGAACACTTCAATAAACATCAATAACACTATACATATCTATAAACACATTAATTACACTATACATACAGTGGGGCAAAAAAGTATTTAGTCAGCCACCAATTGTGCAAGTTCTCCCACTTAAAAAGATGAGAGAGGCCTGTAATTTTCATCATAGGTACACTTCAACTATGACAGACAAAATGAGAAGAAAAAAAATCCAGAAAATCACATTGTAGGATTTTTAATGAATTTATTTGCAGATTATGGTGGAAAATAAGTATTTGGTCACCTACAAACAAGCAAGATTTCTGGCTCTCACAGACCTGTAACTTCTTATTTAAGAGGCTCCTCTGTCATCCACTCGTTACCTGTATTAATGGCACCTGTTTGAACTTGTTGTGAGTATAAAAGACACCTGTCCACAACCTCAAACAGTCACACTCCAAACTCCACTATGGCCAAGACCAAAGAGCTGTCAAAGGACACCAGAAACAAAATTGTAGACCTGCACCAGGCTGGGAAGACTGAATCTGCAATAGGTAAGCAGCTTGGTTTGAAGAAATGTGGGAGCAATTATTAGGAAGTGGAAGACATACAAGCTCCACACAAGATCTCACCCCGTGGGGTCAAAATGATCACAATAATGACCTGCAGAGAGCTGGGACCAAAGTAACAAAGCCTACCATCAGTAACACACTACGCCGCCAGGGACTCAGATCCTGCAGTGCCAGACGTGTCCCCCTGCTTAAGCCAGTACATGTCCAGGCCCGTCTGAAGTTTGCTAGAGAGCATTTGGATGATCCAGAAGAAGATTGGGAGAATTGTCACGTTCTGACCATCGTTCGTGTGTGTTTTCCTTGTTTTAGTGTTGGTCAGGACGTGAACTGGGTGGGCATTCTATGTTGGATGTCTTGTTTGTCTATTTCTATGTCCGGCCTGATATGGTTCTCAATCAGAGGCAGGTGTTAGTCATTGTCTCTGATTGGGAACCATATTTAGGTAGCCTGGGTTTCACTGTGTGTTTGTGGGTGATTGTCCTTAGTGTTAGTTTGCACCAGTTTAGGCTGTTTCGGTTTTCATTACGTTTATTTACTGTCACGTTCTGACCATCGTTCGTGTGTGTTTTCCTTGTTTTAGTGTTGGTCAGGACGTGAACTGGGTGGGCATTCTATGTTGGATGTCTTGTTTGTCTATTTCTATGTCCGGCCTAAATATGGTTCCCAATCAGAGACAATGACTAACACCTGCCTCTGATTGAGAACCATATCAGGCCGGACATAGAAATAGACAAACAAGACATCCAACATAGAATGCCCACCCAGTTCACGTCCTGACCAACACTAAAACAAGGAAAACACACACGAACGATGGTCAGAACGTGACAAGAATGTCATATGGTCAGATGAAACCAAAAATAACTTTTTGGTAAAAACTCAACTCGTCGTGTTTGGAGGACAAAGAATGCTGAGTTGCATCCAAAGAACACCATACATACTGTGAAGCATGGGGGTGGAAATATCATGCTTTGGGGCTGTTTTTCTGCAAAGGGACCAGGACGACTGATCCGTGTAAAGGAAAGAATGAATGGGGCCATGTATCGTGAGATTTTGAGTGAAAACCTCCTTCCATCAGCAAGGGCATTGAAGATGAAACGTGGCTGGGTCTTTCAGCATGACAATGATCCCAAACACACCGCCCGGGCAACGAAGGAGTGGCTTCGTAAGAAGCATTTCAAGGTCCTGGAGTGGCCTAGCTATTCTCCAGATCTCAACCCCATAGAAATTCTTTGGAGGGAGTTGAAAGTCCATGTTGCCCAGCAAAAGCCCCAAAACATCACTGCTCTAGAGGAGATCTGCATGGAGGAATGGGCCAAAATACCAGCATCAGTGTGTGAAAACCTTGTGAAGACTTACAGAAATCGTTTGACCTCTGTCATTGCCAACAAAGAGTATGTAACAAAGTTTTGAGATAAACTTTTGTTATTGACCAAATACAGTGCCTTGCGAAAGTATTCGCCCCCCTTGAACTTTGTGACCTTTTGCCACATTTCAGGCTTCAAACATAAAGATATAAAACTGTATTTTTTTGTGAAGAATCAACAACAAGTGGGACACAATCATGAAGTGGAACGACATTTATTGGATATTTCAAACTTTTTTAACAAATCAAAAACTGAAAAATTGGGCGTGCAAAATTATTCAGCACCCTTAAGTTAATACTTTGTAGCGCCACCTTTTGCTGCGATTACAGCTGTAAGTCGCTTGGGGTATGTCTCTATCAGTTTTGCACATCGAGAGACTGACATTTTTTCCCATTCCTCCTTGCAAAACAGCTCGAGCTCAGTGAGGTTGGATGGAGAGCATTTGTGAACAGCAGTTTTCAGTTCTTTCCACAGATTCTCGATTGGATTCCGGTCTGGACTTTGACTTGGCCATTCTAACACCTGGATATGTTTATTTTTGAACCATTCCATTGTAGATTTTGCTTTATGTTTTGGATCATTGTCTTGTTGGAAGACAAATCTCTGTCCCAGTCTCAGGTCTTTTGCAGACTCCATCAGGTTTTCTTCCAGAATGGTCCTGTATTTGGCTCCATCCATCTTCCCATCAATTTTAACCATCTTCCCTGTCCCTGCTGAAGAAAAGCAGGCCCAAACCATGATGTTGCCACCACCATGTTTGACAGTGGGTATGGTGTGTTCAGCTGTGTTGCTTTTACGCCAAACATAACGTTTTGCATTGTTGCCAAAAAGTTCAATTTTGGTTTGATCTGACCAGAGCACCTTCTTCCACATGTTTGGTGTGTCTCCCAGGTGGCTTGTGGCAAACTTTAAACAACACTTTTAATGGATATCTTTAAGAAATGGCTTTCTTCTTGCCACTCTTCCATAAAGGCCAGATTTGTGCAATATACGACTGATTGTTGTCCTATGGACAGAGTCTCCCACCTCAGCTGTAGATCTCTGCAGTTCATCCAGAGTGATCATGGGCCTCTTGGCTGCATCTCTGATCAGTCTTCTCCTTGTATGAGCTGAACGTTTAGAGGGACGGCCAGGTCTTGGTAGATTTGCAGTGGTCTGATACTCCTTCCATTTCAATATTATCGCTTGCACAGTGCTCCTTGGGATGTTTAAAGCTTGGGAAATATTTTTGTATCCAAATCCGGCTTTAAACTTCTTCACAACAGTATCTCGGACCTGCCTGGTGTGTTCCTTGTTCTTCATGATGCTCTCTGTGCTTTTAACGGACCTCTGAGACTATCACAGTGCAGGTGCATTTATACGGAGACTTGATTACACACAGGTGGATTGTATTTATCATCATTAGTCATTTAGGTCAACATTGGATCATTCAGAGATCCTCACTGAACTTCTGGAGAGAGTTTGCTGCACTGAAAGTAAAGGGGCTGAATAATTTTGCACGCCCAATTTTTCAGTTTTTGATTTGTTAAAAAAGTTTGAAATATCCAATAAATGTCGTTCCACTTCATGATTGTGTCCCACTTGTTGTTGATTCTTCACAAAAAAATACAGTTTTATATCTTTATGTTTGAAGCCTGAAATGTGGCAAAAGGTCGCAAAGTTCAAGGGGGCCGAATACTTTCGCTAGGCACTGTACTTGTTTTCCACCATAATTTGCAAATAAATTCATTAAAAATCCTACAATGTGATTTTCTGGATTTTATTTCTTCTCATTTTGTCTGTCATAGTTGAAGTGTACCTATGATGAAAATTACAGGCCTCTCTCACCTTTTTAAGTGCGAGAACTTGCACAATTGGTGGCTGACTAAATACTTTTTTGCCCCACTGTATCTACAGTATGTACACATCAGTAACACAATACATATCTATATACACATCAATAACACTATACATATCTATATACACATCAATTACACTATACATATCTATATACACATCAATTACACTATACATATCTATAAACACATCAATTACACTATACATATACATGTCAATAAAACTATACATATAGTAGAGGTCGACCGATTATGATTTTCCAACGCCGATACCGATACCGATTATTGGAGGACCCAAAAAAAAGCCGATACCGATTAATCTGCTGATTTTTTAAATTTATTTGTAATAATGACAATCACAACAATACTGAATGAACACTTGTTTTAACTTCATATAATACATCAATAAAATCAATTTAGCCTCAAATAAATAATTAAACATGTTCAATTTGGTTGAAATAATGCAAAAACAAAGTGTTGGAGAAGAAGGTAAAAGTGCAATATGTGCTATGTAAGAAAGCTAACGTTTAAGTTCCTTGCTCAGAACATGAGAACATATGAAAGCTGGTGGTTCCTTTTAACATGAGTCTTCAATATTCCCAGGTAAGAAGTTTTAGGTTGTAGTTATTATAGGAATTATAGGACTATTTCTCTCTATACCATTTGTATTTCATTAACCTTTGACTATTGGATGTTCGTATAGGCACTTTAGTATGGCCAGTGTAACAGTATAGCTTCCGTCCATCTCCTCGCTCCTACCTGGGCTCAAACCAGGAACACAACGACAACAGCCACCCTCGAAGCAGCGTTACCCATGCAGAGCAAGGGGAACAACCACTCCAAGTCTCAGAGCGAGTGACGTTTGAAACGCTCTTAGCGCACACCCCGCTAACTAGCTAGCCATTTCACATCGGTTACACCAGCCTAATCTCAGGAGTTGATAGGCTTGAAGTCATAAACAGCTGCTGGCAAACGCAGGAAAGTGCTGTTTGAATGAATGCTTACAAGCCTGCTGATGCCTACCATCGCTCAGTCAGATTGCTCTATCAATTATTATCAATCGATTATATGCAACGCAGGACACGCTAGATAAACTAGTAATATCATCAACCATGTGTAGTTAACTAGTGATTATGATTGTTTTTTATAAGAAGTTTAGTGCTAGCTGGCAACTTACCTTGGCTTACTGCATTCGTGTAACAGGCAGTCTCCTCGTAGAGTGCAATGAGAAGCAGGTGGATAGAGCGTTGGACTAGTTAACTGTGAGGTTGCAAGATTGAATCCCCCGAGCTGACAAGGTGAAAATCTGTCGTTCTGCCCCTGAACAAGGCAGTTAACCCACCGTTCATAGGCCGTCATTGAAAATAAGAATGTGTTCTTAACTGACTTGCCTAGTTAAATAAAGATTAAATAAAGGTGTAACATTTTTTAAAAATGTTTAAATCGGCCAAATCGGCCTCCAAAAATACCGATTTCCGATTGTTATGAAAACTTGAAATCGGCCCTAATTAATCGGCCATTCCGATTAATTGGTCGACCTCTAATCTATATACGCATCAATTACACTATACCTATCTATATACACGTCCATAACACAATACAAATGGGGGCGGCAGGTACCCTAGTGGTTAGAGCATTGGACTAGTATCCGCAAGGTTGCAAGATCGAATCCCCGAGCTGACAAGGTAAAAATCTGTCGTTCTGTCCCTGAACAATGCAGTTAACCCACTGTTCCTAGGCCGTCATTGAAAATAAGAATTTGCTCTTAACTGACTTGCCTAGGTAAATAAAGGTAAAATTAAAAATAAAAAACATATCTATATACACATTAATTACACTATACATATATATATACACATCAATTACACTATACACATCTATATACACATCAGTTACACTATACATATCTATATACACATCAATTACACTATACATATCTATATACACATCAATTACACTATACATATCTATATACACATCAATTACACAATACATATCTATATACACCTCAATAACACTATACATATCTATAAACACATCAGTTACACTATACATATCTATATACACATCAATTACACTATACATATCTATATATACATATCTACATACACATCAATTACACTATACATATCTATATACATGTCAGTAATACTATACATATCTATATACATGCCAATAACACTATACATATCTATATATACATATCTATATACACATCAATTATACTATACATATCTATATACATGTCAGTAATACTATACATATCTATATACATGCCAATAACACTATACATATCTATATACACATCAATTACACTATACATATCTATATATACATATCTATATACACATCAATAACACAATACATATCTATATATACATGTCAGTAATACTATACATATCTATATACATGCCAATAACACTATACATATCTATATACACATCAATTACACAATACATATCTATATATATATATATATATATATATACGCAAATACAAACACAAAAAGCAAAACACAATCATATGAAACAAACACATTCTTCAGTAAAAATACCCCTAATATCTGCCTCAATTGTCCTAGAGGCTCCGACTCCACCGACTTTAAGGACTTTTGATATATCCACATTTGACTCTCCTCTCATTAATCCAATTACAACTATTTTATTTCTCTGTGACTATATACTCGCTCTTCCCCTCCTCCCTCATCCCTCACCCCCTCTTCCCCTCCTCCCTCATCCCCCTTCTTTCTCCCAGCAGATGAATGCCCCTGTGCTGCTGTCTCTCTCACTCTTCATGTCTCCATTACAGTCTGTTTCCTCCCTCTCCCTATGTGTGTGTTGTCCTCTCAGTGGGGGAGGGGGTAGAGGGAGGGGGTGTAGGGGAGTAGGGAGGTACGGGGTGGTGCTCCTCTCCCTGGCAGCACCCTAGGACTCTGCCTGGCCTTGACTTTTTGGAGCTCCCCCTCCTGTTTGGCTGTTCTTTGTAGCAGCATGGCCTCTAAGACAAGCTGGCCCACTCTCTCTCGTTCTCTCTCCAGCAGAGGTCCAGAGCTGGAGGGAGAGATGGATGGAGAGGGAAGGAGCGAGGGATGCAGGGAGAGCAGAAAGCATCTCTGTTGGTCTCCTCCTCTTCTCCCTTCTCTACCCCCCTCCTCCTCTCCCTCCTCTCGTTCTCTCATCTCAGAGTGAGGGGAGGCCCAGTTTATCATTCACCCAGAGCCCCATGGGGTGGGCTATATCCCTCATACAGAGGAACCCCCTGCGCATGTGCGAGCATGTGTACATACCGTATGTGCTCACACTTGTGTGTTTGTGGATGTGTAATTTAGCGTGAGGCATATGGGTATTCATTTGACTGTATGTTTGTATTTGATGTGTCGTATTGAGTCCATGCTCAATATACATGCCCGCGAGCATTTGTGTGTGTGAGACCAGTACTGCTGACTGCTAGTGAATATAGCAAGAGAGTATATTTAGGCTGCAGTAATAAGTGCTGCTCTGTGGCTCATTCATTTCATTCTCTTCTATAATGATAGAGAGTGGGACGAGACATTGATTATCAGTAAGTCATCAATAATTGCCTTTTTTGATTAAGACAGCAGTTTGTCACCAATAACCTTGAGGACCCTTGGCTTCTCCGGGGACCACCACGCTGTGAGTGTGTATCTGTATATATGTGTGGGTGTGTGTGTATGTGTATGCATGCGTGTGTGTGTGTGTGAGCGTCTGTGTACTGTTAGGTTCTAAATATCAGAGTAAGAACTCGACGGACACTATGAAAGCTTTGTCATGACGTTGGCCTGGGGGGTAGGTTTATGACAGTCATAAATACCTCTTCCCCCCTTTTTCCTCTCTCTACCCTATTGAGGTTACATTGGCAAAACCCTTGGTTAACATAGAGATTCTGGGAACATCAGAAGGTGGGGGGAAATTAACTATGTTCTGGTAATCTGACCAATGGAACATATGCGGTGGTACTTAATGAATATGATGTCAGTTTGTTTGTCATCTGATACATTCTCAATGATAAGATGACATAAACTCTACAGTGGAAAGTCTACACATCAGAGTTATCGGATTCACATGGAATTGTTGTTCAATTTAAATGCTTGAATATGAAATTATTCATGATGGGATGAAATGTGATTTTAGCTTCTAAAATGTGAGATGTGGGTTTTCATAAGATAGGGCTGCTCAATCAGTGGCCTGCCCTGTGAAGGGACATGGGCTATAAAACTTTTCAAACACGCCCCCCTCTCCCTTCCTATATAAGCCCTTGACGACAACATAACTTCCTGTTCCGGGGAGGTAGGACGACGGTCCTATGTCAGAATGGTTCAGATAATAACTACAGAACGAAGCCAACATCAGTGTGAGCTTTGGTTGCGAATGGTATGAACTTTGAACTCTTATTCCAGACAGAAGTGATACCTCCTAGCCGTTGAGTTAGCGACCGCAGCTGCAAACGCAGGTTAGGAAGGAACAGACAGAGTATCCCATCTACCACACAACGACGTTACTACAACGTATCCAATTGACAACCAGAGATATTCTTCAAAGGACTTGGTTGGGCAACACGGCCTTCCATCTACCACCAACTTACTGAAGAGCAGCTCAGAGTAAATATTTATTGCATTTTCCTTTTCAAAATGGGCGGTAATTTAGAATGCATAAGATACTGTATTTACGATAGCACAGCTTCGTCCTTCGTTCCTCAGTCTTCCCGCTCTTTCACTCAACCCAGCCCCTTTTATTTTGTGTAACAAGCTGTCATATCTGTTCCACCCGCTAGAGACTTTATGACACAATTTGTAATTAAGTTATGATTAATTGTGTGTATGTGTAATTCTGTGTGATTAGTTAGGTATTTAGTAAATAAATAATTAAACCCAATTTTTTATTGCTGATTCAACTTGTTAGCCAGGGTTCGTGCAGATAAAATAATTTACAACTTTCAGATGAGACTGAATTGAGGTGACGATTGATATTGGCTGCTATTGATGTAAAATATTACTAGGTCTTTAAGAGTTTATTCGGAAGATAACAGCTCTATAAATATCATTTTGTGGTGCCTGACTCTCTAGTTAATTACATTTACATGATTAGCTCAATCAAGTGATATTAATTACGGATATTTTTTTTTATAGAATAGCATGTCATATCACTTAATCTGGCATAGCCAAAGACACGACAGCTTAAACCAAGTTTATTCATCCCAAAGGATCGAACAGCTGAACAGACAACGACATTTCACACAAGCACGGATATTTAACTCTTTCTCCTATGCTGAGTCTCCTCCTACACATCTGAACAGCCAGTGCATCTCTGTTGCTAGACAGAATCTTAGGGATATCTGTTCTTCCTCACTTCATTTTACCTGACCTCTGCCCCCAAGTGCTCACTTCTCCCCAACTTGCAGCTGTCACGGTGACTCGTACCAGACTGTGTCTCTTCTCCTCCCAGAGGATCCCTGATGGCTAACAATAACATATCCTGACTTAATGTAAATGTTATACATTACCCTCTCTCCCTCAGTGACATATCCTGACATAATGTAAACGTTATACATTACTCTCCCTCCCTCAGTGACATGAATAAGTATATTTCATGATTTCACAAGTCAAGTCAGAACCCATCAGTACACACACACACTCTGAACACACCCACACATTATTATGCTTTAGTTGTATTGTTTCTTTTTTTATACATTTGTGTAAGTTTGTGTCTTTAGTTGTAGTTTTTAACTATTTTGTAAAGTCTGTAATTTCTATGTTTTAAATGTATGTAAATTGTAAAGCATTTAGTCTGTAATGTATTTGTTGTGTGTCGGACCCCAGGAAGACTAGCTGTCACCATTGGCGTTGGCTAATGGGGATCCTAATAAATCATAAATCATCAATTGTGTGTGTGTCACAGGAGGTGGTTGGTGGGATCTTAATTGGGGAGGATGGGCTTGTGGTATTGGCTTGAGTGGAATTAGTGGAATGGTATCAAATACATCAAACACATGGTTTCCACGTGTTTGATGCCATTCCATTTGCTCTGTTCCAGCCATTATTATGAGCCGTCCTCCCCTCAGCAGCCTCTTGTGGTGTGTGTGTGTGTGTGTGTGTGTGTGTGTGTGTGTGTGTGTGTGTGTGTGTGTGTGAGTGTGAGTGTGAGTGTGAGTGTGTGTGTGTGTGTCTCTCTGTTTGTGTGTGTGTTCAGAGGGAAGATATTTATGTATTTTATCCAATATGAAGCGTACAGTCAAACAAAGGGGACTGATGAATGTGTCTTCTGTACATAATAAGGTAAACTTAGCCTGCAGTCAATGGGAGAATGGATTCATGAATTACAATTTAATTGATGAATAACATGGCCTCAAAAGTATTGAGCACTGGGCTGGGGACAGGGGAACAACCCACATTTGTCATATTAGACTAGGAACTAGGAAAACTAGGAACTAAATATTACTGGCATGAATAGGAGGAGGCATACAAACATGGAAACATAATTAAAGTTGGAGGACTGGAGATCAACATAGAAATACAACATCAACATAGAAATATAATCTACAGAATTAGTATCCCATTAAAGTGGATCTGACAGCATTTTAGCATCATTTTCATAAATTCTTAGAATATTTAAGAATTACATATATTAAGGCATTTGTGAAAATTCTATAGCAATATAGAGTGGGAAAGTGGCCGTGCATTTGGACAATTAATAGACACTGCAGTACATAAAACCTAATAAAAAACATCTGTCTTGTTCAGGACCGGCGTCTACGCAGACCAGTGCACCATCGCCTATCAGAGCTACAGTAGGCCTTTATACAAACAAGCCATTTGCCACACAGGCCTGCCATCATTCACTTTGAACTGGACTGTGTGTTTACAGGCAGTTGCAACAGCATGTCTTTATATTATTAGAATGTATTCGCCAAAAGCCACAAAATACACCTGAATGGATTTCTGCAAATATGTACAGTACACACCACGGGAGTCCACTTAGATTTGGGAACTTTACATTCCTGATCAAACAACCATGAAAAGGTAGGCTCTCTCTCCCTCAGTTACACACATCAACAACAACAAGATCAACAACCAATGCTAGCCAGAGCAAGATGAGCTAAAATCAAACGAAGGAACACGTTTACTGACACCAGTCAGTTCCGCTTTAAAGTCATCCTATTTCTATGGCCTTTGTGCTTTCATAGGACTCCAACCAGACTATATACCCTAATGTACTTATCTTAATGGCCACACAGTGTCTGTCATTATTTTGTCAACCATGGCCAGAAGAAGAGATCTCAGTGAAAAAAGGTTCTCAAAGGAGCATAAGGGGCATAATGTGTGTGTGTGTGTGTGTGTGTGTGTGTGTGTGTGTGTGTGTGTGTGTGTGTGTGTGTGTGTGTGTGTGTGTGTGTGTATGTGTGTGTGTGTGTGTGTGTGTGTGTGTGTCACAAGAGCTCAACCGAAATGAACACACAAAGACAGCGTTTTCCACCATCAACAAATGATGGAATTTCTCGTGGAAGAATGGTGTCGCATCCCTCCAATAGAGTTCCAGACACTTGTAGACTCTGTGCTAAGGGACATTGAAGCTGTTCTCATGGTGGCCCAACACCCTATTAAGACACTTTATGTTGGTGTTTCCTTTATTATGGCAGTTACCTGTATCTGGATTCCGATGCCTCTGATATAATGTCAGATCCTCCATGTTGGAATGGAGAGAAAGAGAGAGAAAAGGGAAAGAGAATGGAACACAGAAGAAAGGGGTGGCATGTTGCCATGGAAACGGAACGTCACAGTGCCTGAGCAGATTGCAGATCGCTGCTGCTGCCCTCCTCTCCTCCTCCTCATCCCTCTCTTCTCCTTTTTTCTGATTCCAGATCCTCAACTCAGATGGAGGACAGGAACAGGTGTAGAGTGAGAGGGAGAGAGAGAGAGAGAGACAGAGAGAGAGAGAGAAAGAGTGTGAGAGAGAGAGAGAGAGAGAGAGACAGAGACGCTTCCCCAGATGAAATAGGCGTGTCTGTCTGTCAATGTGTTAAGGTTTGAGTGACGTTAAGCCTCACTGTAATGATGACCTTGGGGAGACTAGGGGCTGAATACTGCTAGTCTCAGTTCTGCATGGTAACACTAATATTTTTCTTCCGGTGCACACACATGTGTAATAGCACTTACGTCATTGCTATTACTATGGCATTTGGGTTAACATAGTAGTGTGTGCACGTTTGTTATGTTTTATGTTTGTATGTTAGTTGATGTGTTTTGTGTTTAATCTGGTGTCTCTGTCATCTCTCAGTGTCTCTCTATAACGTCAGGGAGTGTGGGATTGGGGACAATAATGGAGGACAGAATTGTGTGTGTGTGTGGGTGTGTGTGTGTGTGTGAGGCTTGCCCAGAGGCAGAACAACTAAGTAGCTGTGTGTTAGTGCCAGGGAGCAGAGCGGGCACTCAGTCCATCCACTCGATCCCTGGACGCTGGCACACAGGGTGTGGAGCCTCGTCCAATACCCTCCTCTCCAATCCCTCCTTCCCAATCTCATCCCTCCTTCTCATCCCCCACGGGGCAGCAGGTGGCCTCCACTAAATACCGATCTGGCTGGATGAGTACGGGTGCAGTGGGAGGGCATGTCCCCCTGCCAAATAGTGTCCCTCTGCTCCTAGGTGGGGGTGTGGCTGAGGTCTATGACTCATCGTCTCACATCTAAAGGGACAGAATACACTGCAGATGAAGAGTCTGATCAACACTCCCTCCCTGGCCTAGGAACAGGGTGAACAAGATGAGAGAGAGAGAACAGAAGAGAGAGAGAGAACAGAAGAGAGAGAGAGAACAGAAGAGAGCGAGAGAGAGCAGAAGAGAGAGAAGGAGAGAGAGAGAGAGAGAGAGAGAGAGAGAACAGAAGAGAGAGAAAGCAGAAGAGAGAGAGAGAGAACAGAAGAGAGAGAGAGAACAGAAGAGAGAGAGAGAACA